>NW_028283015.1:0-20574 GCF_059751285.1 Brachycentrus maculatus | reverse complement strand
TATATTCCGCATAATTCCAGATTTAACCCTCTTAAAATGAATCCATTAAACCCACACATACGCTGACTGTAAAATTGACTTCCATTTTTCGGTAAATTTCCATTGTAAATCAGGATTTTTAGACACAAGATTTAGACCTCCTTCAACCTTAACCCTGTGCCGCCACACGAACAGAAATACAAAGTTTCCCAACATTAATCCGTACAACGGTAATATATCATTCCTGGAATCTTGCGCATAAAATTATGACTTTTTAACGGGAGTGAGGAAATGTGGGTAATGTCGTAACGGAGGCATTTGTCAAACTTTTTGATGTACTGTACCCAACGGAATTACTACCCGGGCTTCATTACCGGAGGTCTCAGTAAAAACATAGGCAGGAGTCAATAATTAATGGTTAAAAGGGTGGTTTCACATTTTTTAAAACTATTTTTGATCAAAAAATAAAACATATTAAATCAAATACAAAAGGATCTGTTTTATCTCGGAACTAATAAATATTCCTCTCGGATAATAGAGAAATTTAAAGTTAAAATAAATTCATCTGTCGTATTTATTGAATGTTTTCGCAAATACTTTGTGGCACATTTTATAAAGTTCATATGTTTTATATTATTTTTTGACATCTCATCAAAGACGAAGATGAATATGGAAGTCTGGGCATTTACGTAACTGATGGCCGTTAAAGGCTGGTTTAAGTTATCACTTTACACACGTGTAACATTCACCAATTCTACCATTTTTGACAACCACACTACTCAAATTCTTGGCAGTTCAATTTATATGAACCAATTTTGAAACATTGTTATTGAATCACTAGAACTTTACTAAAGACATCTATTGGTGAGATAAAGGAAGCATTTTATTAAGCAGAAACTATTTTATTAGTATGTGAAGTCCTAATCTTAAATTATAATCACACACATGAGAAATGCCAGAAAGTAAATACCCAGACATCCATATTCTTCTTCATCTTTGATGAGATGTCAAAAAATAATATGAGCTATTTATTTATTATTATTTTATTATTTATTATTATTATTTTAAAATTTATTTATTAATCCCACTATTTTTTTTAAATTTTATTGTGATACGAGCTTTGACGTGCGCGAAGCCAAGTCAAAATTTTAGAGACGTGTCCTTAAGGCGTTGTAGTGAGTAGGAGTTGTTTCTTATTTTCAATAAAAAAAATATATGGACCAATTTTTAAACATTTACATTTTGCTATTTTTACATTTTACTTGAGACATCTATTGGTGAGATGAAAAGAAGCTTTTTATTGAGCAGAATCTCTTTTATTAGTTTGTGAGGTCCGAATCCTGGATTATAATCACATACATGAGAAACGCCAGAAAATATCATTTACATTTTTATCATTTAAGCTTATAATCTGTTCAAATCATGTGTATTATTTATTGATCAATAATCGTTAAGAAAAATGTGAAACCAACCTTTTAACCAACATTTTGAATGTGTCCAAATACTTGTCCACAAATCGGGATTATCTCCAATCATAGGAGTTATTTTTCATATTAAATTTTTGACATCTCAGCATAAATGAAGAAGAATACATCGTCTCACCAATAGATGTCTCGAGTGAATTTCTAGTAATTTATGCACAATATTTCAAATTCGGGTCATATATATATAGAAGTTCCAAGAATTTAAGTAGTATGGTTGTCAATCATGGGTAGAATTGGTGAATGTTACTCATGTTAACATTCACTAATTATGTGCTGGTTTAAGTGATAGAATTTTCAATCTTTCTTTCTTTCAATCTTCAGAAAGTGGAGAGAAGAAGAATGAATGAAGAAATGTAAATAATAAGTCAGTGATAAAAGCTTTTCGAAGGAACTGGTTTTACGGATACATCAGTAGTGAGCTTTTATCCTTGAGTGAGCTTAATTAATGAAGAAAATGGTTTTACTGGAATGTACCATACGTACTTGGTTAAATTTTGTAATTTTTCTGCCATTTTTTGTATTTGGTAAAATTAGTACTCTTCTACATTTGAACTTACATATATCCAAATGCTATATTAAACAATATTTTGAGTATGTCCACACTCATATAAACTTAAACATATTCATAAATGTGGTTTTTCTCTACCTAGGAATTATTTTCACTTTTTTTATATGGACTTCCATCTTCTTTCATATAAAGAGAAACGATAGATGTTTCATAGACACTTTTTTTTATATTGGGAATTAGTTTATTCATTCGTATTGTCCGGCTCCATAGTGCAGTGGTTAGCGCACCAGGCTACCATGCTGGAGGTCCAGGGTTCAATTTTCAAGAGGGTCAAAATAAATATAAGATATTTTCCAGTCTAATATTATTTAGTATGACCCTGGACTGGTACCTGAAGCGGAAAGCTGATCACTTTTCCTAAGTGTATTTAACGATCAAGAAAACACTGTTCCTGTACGATGCAGTGCCTTATGCACCATTGAGTGCGGATAAGGGTTAGAAAAAATATATTTATTATATTAACAAATCCCGTTTAAATTTGACCAAAATTTGTGACAAAAATTCATCCTCATATAAACTTATATATAAAAGTGGAAAACGCTATACTGTTTTTATTTTATGAAGAGTTCTTGTTTCATTTTTAAACGGCGTTTCACTGTTTTTAAATTCTTTGTTACTCATATCGCTCACTCCTTTCAACGACATCAAATCGTCAATTTTCAGTGGTGCATGTTTTCGGAATGGCCAGAAAATTTACCATATCTCAGCAAAAGCGGCATATTTTTAACTTAATATTTACTCGTTATAGGGTAAAAAGTAATGTTTTTGCATTTAGAAGAAAAGGTATTGTTTATTTTTTTTATACTTAATACTTTTCGATTGGAGAAAAAACATTCAGGTTTTACCTAAGAAGATCTGTTGCACAGTAAAAAGTTCAATAAGTGGCTTGATATTTATTTTTAACACATTACATTATATTTTTAAGCTTAAAAAACGATCTCCTGAAAAATCACGTTTTTTGATATGTGACGTTGTAGAAAGGAGTGAGCGACATACTATTGATAAAAGTGGAAAAAAATCCATACAGTTTTTGTTTAATAGAGAGGTCTTGTTTCATTTTTGAATGATGTTTCACTTTTTTTTCAATTCTATGTTACTCATATGTGGAATGTGGATTAATAAGAAATTTGTATTATTTTTTGACATCTCATCAAAGATCAAGAAGAATATGGAAGTCTGGGCATTTACGGGGCTTACGACCGTCATAGGCTGGTTTAAGTGATCACTTTACACACGTGTATTACTCTTATATTAAACTTTATTAAGAGTTTAATATAAGAGTTTCTGCTTAATAAAAAGCTTCTTTACATCTCACCAATAGATGTCTCTAGTGAAGTTCTAGTGATTCATGAACAAGGTTTCTAAATTGGTTCATATATATAGAACTTCCAAGAATTTGAGTAGTGTGGTTGTCAATAATGGGTAGAATTGGTGAATGTTACACGTGTGTAAAGTGATCACTCAAACCAGCCTATGACGGTCGTCAGCCCCGTAAATGCCCAGACTTCCATATTCTTCTTCATCTTTGATGAGATGTCAAAAAATAATGTGAAAATAACTCCTGTAATTGGAGATAATCCAGATTTTGTGAACAAGTATTTGGACACACTCAAAATGTTGTAAATAAGAAATTTGGTTTGGTATTAATAAATTTTACTGCATCAAACTATCTTAACCGTTGTTTACAGTAATTTTAATCGGTCACGACTCAGTTGATAAAGTGACAAACATATTTGGGGTAAGAAACTTAACCCAAATTATTCAGGATTAATAGGAATTAGTCGCAAATAATTTGACGCCCATTCCATTCTATACTCAAACTTGTTCTAGTTCCTGACTATGTTTTATGGTAATTCACAGCAAGTGACAACTTCTTGCGGGGTTCCATTGCAAAACATAGTAACGACATTTCTACAGAAGGGTATTATTCAAATAAAATATTGGCTTTGAAAACGACCTTGATTTAACGTAACAAATGTATATTGCATTAATTATTTGACATATAAATTTTGACAAAAAAAATGAAAGTCTGAGCACTTATGGGGCTTACGACCGTCATAGGTAGGATTTAAATGATCACTTTACACACGTGCAACATTCGCCAATTCTACATATGATTGACAACCACACTACTCAAATTCTTGGAACTTCAAGTTCAAAACATATTGCTTGAATTGACTAGAATTTTACTAGAGACATCTGTGGTGAGATAGCATTTTACAATTATTCATTTTTATTTTAACGATTTTATTTTTAACATTTTATACTAAAAATGAAACGAGAACAATTTCCAGGTTTATTTGATATGTCAACATAGATTAAGAAGTTATTGAGATGGAAATTTTTATCCGAGTATTTACAGAGCTTTCGACTTATTTTAGACTATTTATAAGCTTTGTAATTTATCATTTCACCCGTGCTCGATAAACATTTTTCTTGAATTTCTAAAATTTTGGTTTTTCAAAGTGACAGAAGCGTTTATTTTTAAATGAAAATTACAGTTAATATTTTTAATGAAAATAACAGTACTGCAATCATTGTTTAAATATTTTGAGTAAAGAAATATCCATCCAATTTAGGGATGTTTAGCATTTTAGACATCTCATTACATAAATGAATAAGAATATAAAGTTCTGGGTATTTACATGGCTTATTACCTGTCATAGGCTGGTTAAGTAATCACTTTACATACATGCAACATTCACTCATTCTACCTGTGAATGACAACCACACTTCTCAAAACATTTCAACATACATTTTACATACTCGTATCATTAATCTCAAAATACTACATGTCCAAAAATTTAACTAGTGTAGTTGTGGTTCCTCGGTCTTTTTCTGCTCATATATCCAACGTTATCCTGATAAATTTGTTTTGCCGTTCTTTCCTCGTGCATTCGTTCCACGTGTCCATACCATCTCAACAAACCTTTCCCAATTTTATCGATAATACTTATCTTAGCCTTGAATTCTTTTCTTCTTCACCATCTATCAAACGTCGTTTTGCCGTACATTCATCTTAGTTTAAAAGATTACATTTCAGCAATCCATTCGGCTTACTTCTATCCTTATTTGGACGAGTCTATTCTTATATTATTTATTATTTATGGAATGACATGTTGATTTTTTTTTAATTAAACACTTGAATATACCACTTAATGAGTTTTTGTTATATATTCGACTAGTTTCGAAAACTTACAGATGTTTTCATCTTCTGGTAAAAATTAAAACTAAATTATTTGTACCAGAAGATGAAAACATCTAAGTTTTCGAAACTAGTCGTATATATATATAAATAAAACTCATTAAGTGGTATATTCTAATGTTTAATTTAAAAAAAATAATAACTCTGCTTCACTTCTGTATATCAGGGTTGGTACCAGGACTCCACTGTGTACTGCCAACTTCGCCGTAAGGCTTTTATTTATATTATAGTAACAGGTCGTAAAAATAGATTATATAAGTGCGCCCAGTCTCAAGATGGCCATGAAGTATGATATTGTGTCTCCTTATGTTTTGTAAATAATTCTAGAAATGTTTCATATTTCACCCTTAGAATGATAAAACATATTTCCAGTGAATCATAAATAACATGTAGGTATCACATGATAACACAACATTTCCTTTTCTGACCCCCATTAGCAAACATATGGTGTATGGGGTACCACATCAGAGTGTGATGATCTTTAGAAAAAAACTAAAAACGTATTTATTTGCTAAATCATTTCCAATGTCTTTTTTCCCCAATTCAATCACAGAACAGCGCGTTTGATGTAGTATTTTGAGAAAATGGGACAATATATAAATCATGTTAATTGATTATCATTATCAATTTTATAATATTGATAATAATTAGGATTGAAAAGTCCCTTTTGCAAATTCAGACTAGCACAAATACACTCATTTTTTATTTGTAGCTCCAAAACTGTTAAATAATTACTTAAATTTACATTTGTATCGTTTTATGATTTTGTAAAAATTATTGATTAAAAATTTGATCTAAGCAGTTCCTTTTTTTTATGAATAACATATATAGTACGTACTCATTGTTTTTTTCATTTTTCTTTTCAGTTCAAAACAAATATTTGTGTTCAATATAAGCACTTTTAAATTTGCTATATACTTACAAACACATTCCATGTGCTGTATTTTTTTTTTATAATTTATATTTGAAGCACTAACTCTGTGATTTTTTATTTTATTATTACATGTAAATGTAACAATGTTTTAAATTTTTTAAAATATTTTATCACACAATAACTTAATTATAATGCGGTTTCGAAGCTAACCGCTTCTTTATCAAGACTGATTAATACTAAAACACTATCTACTTAATAATATTGAAAATATTTTGAAGGTTATGCTAAATAAAGCCACATGAGATCTACCCAAGCTCTTTGCCTAGTGGTCAAAATATTTTGAATTTTGTTTAGTAAATAATGTTTTAGTATTAATCAGTCTTGATAAAGAAGCGGTTAGCTTCGAAATCGGTAGACATTATAATTAAGTTATAATAAAATATTTAAACTGATTTTTAAACAAAGTCAAATTTTAATTATTATCTTTTCTATGTTAAAATAATAGTTTATTTTGTACTTGCAGTATATTGTTGAATGTAAACAAAATATTTCATTTATTTAAACGTTTGTCACGAAGTATGTTTATATAGACGATATCATTAATTAACGATGGGGCAACTTTTCCCTCGAAGCACATAACAAGTTGATAACTGAACTCCTTAAGCCAAATTCTGACTAAGAACGCTACTTTGCTCACAAAAATAAAGCTCACCTTTATTAGGAAAGCTCGCTTCGCAGTACGTGACCGAGATAACTTCGTTCCGTCTCGAGCCCCTACAAACCTTATTGTTATAACTGAGTTTCGGTAATAAGTAATATTGGTCGCCACCTCGCTACCAACTGAGCAGTATATTACACTTAGTTAACACTACTTAACAGGACAAAGCCCTAATAGGGTCCTTTGCTAACGAAGGATATTGATTTTTAATACTCTTACAAAATATTTATATGTTTTTACGACTTTCATACGGTATAAGGGGTGAATATGTAAATAAACTCAACAGATTCTGATGATATTTCAACATAGATAAAGAAGTATATATTTAAATTAATGTTTTACATTTTCAAATACCGTAAACGATGTTTGAAAATGATGCGGAATGCATCGAAACACGTGTCACAGTAGATTTTAAGAAATAGTGGTTTTTAAAGTAAGTGGTTTTTTCTAAGTAAAACATTAATTTTTTTAAATGATGCGGAATGCATAGAAACAAGTGTCACAGTAGATTCTAAGAAATAGTGGTATTTACTATGTAAAACGTTTATCAAATATGGATATAGATTTTAGAAGAATATAGTCTGGGTATTTGCAGGGCTTACGACTTGTCATACACTAATTTAGAAGATCACATTCACTATTTTACTCATGATTGCAAAACTCAATAAAATTTTCGGAAATTGTATATATTTTATCGACACATTTTTTTGTATGTGAGTTTTCGACACCATGTGTGGTTGAGTTGAGTATCTGTCCTATGACCTGTCAAAAGCTGGTTAAGTGATCACTTTACTTATCATTATACCCATGAGTAAAAAGCACACTTCTCAAATTTTTGGAACTCCTGTATATACATATATCATCAATTTTATGAAACAGTATATATGACACAGTTCACAACAGAGACCCTTTTATTTAATATGTATGTAAGATTTAAACCCCGAATTATTTTTACAAACTAAGAAACGCCTGAAAACATGATTTCCATTTTTTTATTCAGCTTATAATTCAAAAAGTTACAGTTTAATATATATGTTATCCGCCTACGTAGAATAATGGTTAGTACGCTAGTCTACCTTACGTCTCGGATTTGATTCTTGGGGGAGGTCAAATAAATAAAAAATATTTTTTCAATGTAATATTTTTTCAGTATTACCCTGGACTGGTACTCGAAGCGAAGGGCTGATCACATTTCTTTCATGTGTAAACGATCTAGATAACACAGCGTTTATATGATGCAGTGCCTTTCGCACCATCGGGTGTGGATAACTCACTTACTAACTAACTAACCATCACGCCGCTTCCCCGCAGGGGTAGGCAGAGAGAATAGAACGCCACGCCACTCTGTCTTTGCAAACATTATTCACCTCTTCCAAGTTCATGCATCTCCTCATACATACCCGCCAATTATTACGACTCCTAACCTGACCACTTTCAAGTATTTGGCATACCTATCGGGTGTGGATAAGGGTTTGAATAAGTAGATATTACCATACAACAAAGTTAACTATTTTTTTAATATGGGAAATAATTAATTTCTCGATTGTTTTAGGCATGAAACGACATTGGTGTACTGGCGCCTTAAGGATTTAGCCAAGGATCAGGTGTATAAATAAAGGTTTCTTAAATGTAGGTGTAACAAGGGTGGACGTAGCTTTGATTAGGGAGGGGCGGCCAGTGCCTGGCATCGCAGGGGATGTTATCGGAAAGGTAAACCCCATACGCGCGGTCGAGTTCTAGTTTCGGGGGCGGAATTATTTCACACGACACAGAGTCTCCAGCATCGTCACGCCGCGGTCGCAAAACTCATTACAAGTTGAGGGAACGGGCGTCAGGGTTCGCAGTCAGCGGTCGGCCAAAACAAATATCTATCCGCCACCCCTACTAACTCTTCGTACATGCTACCCCCTAGCCGCCTTGCGATCCTGGTCCTATTACCGTCATCTTTTACATATTAATTATTTTGGTCAACCCTAACGTGAAAATTGTCAGCGTGTCAAATAAATATAAGTGATTTTTGATTTTCATTCTTATATTTATTCAATATTATCCCCTGGACTGGTACCGTAAGCGGAGGGCTGATCCTTTTTCCTTCATGTGTTAACGATCAAGATAATACTGCGATTAAACAATGCAGTGCCCTATGCACCATTGGGGTGCAGATAAGGGTTTTTAAAATGAAATTGGCTCTGTCTTTAATTACACATGTTGCTCACTCCTTTCAAGAACATCATAAATCAAAAAACTTGATTTTTCAGTAGAACGTTTTTAAAGTTTAGCAATATAATACAATGCATTAAAAATGAATATCAAGCCACTTATTGAACTTTTTACTGTGCAACAGATCTTTTCAGGTGAAACCTGAATGTTTTTTCTCCATTTGAAAAATATTTAGTATATTTAAAAAAATACTTAAACAATACTTTTTCTTAAAAATGCAAAAACAACACTTTCTGCCCTGTAGCGGGTAAATATTAAGTTAAAAATATGCCGCTTTAGCTGGGATATAGAACATTTTCTGGGCATTCCGAAAACATGCACAACTGGAAATTGACGATTTTTGATTTATGACGTTCTTGAAAGAAGTGAGCGATGTATCAATTCATAATGTAAATAATAAGCTAAAACATAATTATATAATTTATATGTGAAGCACTAACTTTGTGATTTTTCATTTTAAAACATAGTTACATTTTAATTACATTATGTTAATCTTGCCAATATCAATCAGAATAGGTTTTTTTTATTACTTGCAAAGCCTTTTAGGAGCAAGTAGGATATCAAGGATAGTTAAGTCATTTTTAATAATATATTACAAACACCTAGGCGTTCTAGACCAATTGAATATATTTCTTCTAGAATACCTACTTTGTTTTGAATTCTAGGAACTAAATTGATTTATTTATCTATAATACCCGCACATCGGGCACATATGTGCTTATATCTAAGTAACTAACTAACCATCATGCTGCTTACTGTCTGCAGGGGTAGGCAGGGAGAATAAAACGCCACACCAAACTGTCTTCGAAAACAATCTTCGCCTATTCCACATCTCTTTATACATACCCTCCAATTATTCAGACTCCTGACCTGACCATTTTTAAATATTTGAACTATTTGATAATTCCAAGTTTTCTTCAGTCTTCCTTTGCTTCCATTACCAACCACATTTACCTCGTAAATTTGTTTTACTATTCTTTCATCACTCATTAAATTTTAGACAAATATAATATATTTTCTTTTATACCATTATATAGTGCAGAAATTTATTATATTCTCTTTTTTAAGCCTGTGTATTTTCCGATTGTTTAAAAAAAATGTTTCTGCTAAAGTAGATCGTCATTAAGAATAAGATTTTTAATTAAAATTCCACATGAAAAATACCGCTGTTTATTTAAATCTGTTTTAAAACGTGTTTTGATGGATTTGTTTGATAATGTTGCTGGATGCTTCGAAAAACGTGTCACTAAGAAAAAGTGGTATTTATTAATTAAAATTTAAATTAAAGTCCTAAATTCCTTATTGACGCACATCTTTTCTTTGGATTTTTTTTTAAATGGTCTTAATTACTTCCTGCTTGGAAAATTTCTTTAATTTTATTTGTTAGACCTTTTTAAATTATGTTTTAGAAAAATCTTTTATACAGGAATCTTCTCCACTGTCTATTATCAATTCTATTTTGTTTTTTACTTGTTTTTACACAAGTAATAATTTTTGAAGTAATTTCGTTTATTTTTTTATTTATTTGAAATATTTTGTATTTATTTTACATTATTAATGGCCGTTGTTTTAATTATAGTCAATTGTATTTGAAAAATATTTTAAGACATTGCCGCTGGTGTATGTCGATGAATCTTTGAATGAAAGCTGTATTTTTTTATATTCTTGGCATATACTTTGTGGCACATTTTTAAACTATTTCTTTTTTCAATCACTTTTTATAAGTACTTTTTTCCGACCAGTTTCGACAAGTAGCTTGTCATCATCAGGGTCAAACATGTTCTGTTTTATTTGTTCATTTCTACAACCAAAACTAACAGGAACCTTTTCATCATGACATGGTGCTGATCGAAACAAAAGTACTATTAAAAATTGAATAAAAACGAAGTAAGTTTATTTAATAAGAAAGGCTGAATGTTTTTGTGAAATGGGCTAGTTTAAATATTTTATATAATATGTATATATATATATATATATATATATATATATATATATATATATATATATATATATATATATATATATATATATATATATATATATATATATATATATATATATATATATATATATATATATATATATATATATATATATATATATATATATATATATATATATATATATATATATATATATATATATATATATATATATATATATGTAATAAAATAACTAGGTACCTACCTTTACATTTTATTAAGTACTTACAAATAGTACCTACATAAAACAGTTCTACCACCAGATGTCGCATGCGTCGCTCAGAATAAAACAAAAGAGTTCCGATTATATTATAACTGTCAGAATCAGATAGATATAAAAATTATTGTAAAGATTAATTAAGAATAAACTTTTATTGTCGTTTCTTTACTTACAAAGCAACACATTGTTTATTTTATTATTATACACCCACTATACATATTATTTACACCCAATATACAAAAGAAAAATATTACCACGTTATATATATATACAATAAATATATATATATATATATATATATATATATATATATATATATATATATATATATATATATATATATATATATATATATATATATATATATATATATATATATATATATATATATATATATATATATATATATATATATATATATATATATATATATATATATATATATATATATATATATATATATATATATATATATATATATATATATATATATATATATATATATATATATATATATATATATATATATATATATATATATATATATATATATATATATATATATATATATATATATATATATATATATATATATATATATATATATATATATATATATATATATATATATATATATATATATATATATATATATATATATATATATATATATATATATATATATATATATATATATATATATATATTTATATATATATATATATATATATATATATTTATATATATATTTATATATATATATATATATATATATATATATATATATATATTTATATATATATATATATATATATATATATATATATATATATATATATATATATATATATATATATATATATATATATATATATATATATATATATATATATATATATATATATATATATATATATATATATATATATATAAATAAATATAAGCATAAATCTTGTGTACATAAATCTTTGTATTATGCCTAAATTGTACGTTAATAGGATGCCAGGGCATAATACATTACGCTTTGATCGATAATGGGCGTCTTCACCTCGCATGCGAGTAGCGATTGCCTCACTCCAGTGAGAATATTGCTCTCCTCATACTTCTGTTACCCGGGTACCCTCCGACCTTTGCAGGCCCTGATTTATGTGAAACGTCATAAATATTGTTTATCGTTAAATCGCTTTGCATAACGTTAACGTATCGATTCATATCCCACTATGCGGGGATGTGAATATTTGGGATTCGAAAATAAAATCCTTCATTTATATTCGACAGCTCTCCCGTTGCGTATTGGGGACCGCCTCCCTATTCCCGGATGCTAACTAGTTATGAGAACTAAGTATAGTGATAGATACGTACATGTGTGTTAGATAAATGAATATTTATTATTTACCTTATATTATTTCTTTACATCTCAACATAGATGAAGGAGAATGTGGAAGTCTGAGTATTTACGGAGCTTAGGACCGTCATAGGCTGGTTTAAGTGATCACTGAACACACGTGTAACATTCACGAACTCTACACATCGTTGAAAACCACACTACTCAAATTCTCGGAACTTTTATATTCGAGGGTCACTCGTAAAATAAGGGTACCATATATTTTTTTTAAATACAGCTTCATTACTTTTTTTTTTTTCAAAAATATTAATAATATTAGAATATAACCACTTACCGAGATTTTTATGTTTACCGGTTTCGAGATGCACCCGTCTCTTCGTCAGGACAATCACTACCTTGGCTTAATTGTTTTCATTGGCATTGTACATAATACTCTTTTTTCTAGGATATCGCAGTTTTTGTAAGCATAATTGTTTAGGCAAAAACGGCAGTTATAACGAAAAAAATAATATTTTTTAAGCTTTAAAATGATGTATAATGCTAAGAAAAATAATAAGGCTGTAAATTTTTAAAACGTATGCGTATGTACCTTATTTTACGAATGACCCTCATATATGGTTCAAATTCGAAACATAGTACTTGAATCACTTAAATTCTACTAGAGACATCTATGGTGAGTAAAAAAACCTTTCATTTGTATGTGAAGTCCGAATCCTGGGTTATAATCACATACATGAGAAACGTCAGAAAATATAGTTTACATTTTATTATTTTAGCTTATAATTTGACCAGTTTATTTATTTACAACATTTTGGACACGTTCAAAATGTGGTGTAAAAACGTGTTTGGTTATAAATAATATACAATAGTATGTATTTACGTAACGCTGAAAATAATATTTTAAGAGTAATATGAATTTAATATGAAGAGTAATATGAATCCGCCTCCGCGGTGTAATGGTCAGTGTGTTTAGCTACCCGGGTTCGATTACCATGGGGGGGTGAAAATAAATATTAGTGATTTTACACTGTAATATTTATTTCATATTACCCTGGACTGGTTCCTGGAGCGCAAGAGTGATCACCTTGCCTTCATGTATGAAATGATCAAGATGACACTGCGTCAATTCAATGCAGTGCCCTATGCACCATTGGGTACGGATAAGGGTTATAAGTGAGTAATAAGTAATATGAATTAATTATTAAAGAAAACACTTGTTTTTTACCACTTGAGTTTTATTATAGACTACATGTTTCAGAAGTTAAACTTCCATCATTCAGGTCTGTATAATGTTATTATACAGACCTGAATGATGGAAGTTTAACTTCTGAAACATGTAGTCTATAATAAAACTCAAGTGGTAAAAAACAAGTGTTTTTTTTAATCATTTTACATGTCTTACCACAAAGTTAATGCCGAAACAATAAATAAAGTAATATGAATTTATGTTAATTTTATGTAAAATTTCCTGAAATAAACCCCCTGATGTGATTCGCATTCAGCGGACCCCCGGTGATTCAGTGCTCGGAGTCGCACTGACAGGAGCAGATATAAACGTCCTCTGCACTTGTGGGATGAGTAATTGGAATTAGTAGTGCAAAGGAAAGAGAACTAGAGGAACAGGTAAAGCTGAAACGCAATAAAGTCTACAACACTTTTCCGTAATGTTGTTCTATTTCCATTCTGATGTTACATTCTTTCTTTGCGGGTCAGTTTTTCAATGCTATCTTCACAACTTATCTGAGAACTTTGTTTTTTTTTAATACCCTTATACACACCTAATAGCGCATATGGATAACTCACATCTTAGCGCTTCTCACGAGTAGAATAACCTCTGAGCAAAGTTTTTTTTTACTTTATAAAATGAAACAAATTTATTTTAAGCACTTTTTCTATTATTAGTACACTTTTTAACCTACCGGTTTTGACAAGAACCTTTTCATCATCATTAAAATAGTAAACACTAAAATACTCAATTACATTCCCTTACCAAAAACTTCCAAACACTCCGTAAAAAATCCAGGATCCAGGAGTCAAATATTTATGTTCAGGATCTAGAAATACCCAATATGTATTGTGTATATGAAAAGCATTGTTAATTTTGTGGTATGGTAATATAACACTCTCCGTATCATTCATCGTTCACATTGTGTAATGCCACTTAAATGAACACTAATTAAGAGTCACGAATTAATGTTTATCAAAGTGGTATTACACTAAGTAAACGATGAATGATAAGGAGAGTGTTATACCCAATATGTAACCAAATCTCTTCACTGATTAGTGATTAACTTTGAGTGGTCGAGTACTCAAATCGATTTAAATAACGACTTATTTTGAAGAAGTCGTTATTCAATGCTTTTTTTTATTCCAACACCTGTGTCCAGTATTCATAAACCGATCTCGCTGGGACTATTTTACCTGGGAGGCTATCTGCTAAGACTGGTGTTATCTCAACTAGTATCGCGAGATTAAAAATGATTGCATGCCCGTACGTATATACAACCCTTCTCAAACTCCCCCACACCTCCACAGAGGTAGTTTCATTACTTACAAAGTAAGAATTCACGTGGAATCTCAAAGGAGGTAACACAACAAAGATTTTCCACAAGAATGGAATGCTTTATAATCTTCTACGGAAGACTTCTTTAATATCTTCAAGGATTAATTATGCAACGATGCGTGTTATTTTGAAAATTTTCTCCCCTACCCTTACCTATTTCCACCCTTATCTTATTATCGTGCCACTTATATAAAACAGTTTGAAATTTTATAATATTTTAAGTGTATCAAAATTTTTGCTAAAAAATCTGAGTTTGTCCACTACAGAGTTATTGTACTATATATTGGAATCTCAACAAAGATGGAAAACAATTTGAAAATTTGTGTATTTACAGGGTTCACGTCTTATCTAAGACTGGATTAAGTAATCATTTTATTGCGTTACATTCGTCATTCTACTACACTACTCAAATTTCGTAATTTGTGTATCAATTGACACCTGTTTTTTGTTGCGTGCATCAATTTATACCTTCTTTTAGTTACATGTTTATCTCGGCACCATCTATGATTAAATTGAGTAAGTTCTTTAACCTAGACGAATCTCAGAGGCGAATTGATATCTCCCGTGTGTGAATTTTAATTTGATAACATTAATATTGTTTTTGATAAAAAGCAGATAAGTCGGTGCTTCGATATTTACGTGTTTTTTGTATCTCCACTTTATTTCTTATCTACTAGCGACATGTTATTTTTCACTCTAATAAATGTGGTACTATCATAATGAGAAACCAAGACTTCTTTACTACTCGGCTTTCGTTTACTCTAAAGTCCGGTTACCCGCACTCAGTCACCGCATGCGGCGCGTTGGCACGGACGTTGTGTCCCTATGTTGGCGGCGAGTCAGTACTCGCTGCGAGCTGTGTACTTCGATTTCCATACAAATATGAACTGGGTCTTTTGGCATCACCTTTGGATCACGTGTTATTTTTGGATGATCAGAAAGAAAATTATGAATTAGCAGAGGGCTTTTTGAAATGTACCTAAAATTATTATTTTATATTTTATATCCCGATTTATCCACTAAGTACTTATTTAAATCAAAACTTATATCGCCCTCGGTACGACACGTAAAAATGCGCTCTATCCTCCATTTTAAGTAGTAACTTATATTTCAAAAATCGCTTTTTAATAAAAGCAATCATGTTTTTTTGCACTGACGATAAGTATTGTCAAAATAATAAATAGAAATCTCCCTACTTTCTAATATTATACATAGGACTGTAGGTAGATACCGATTTTTTTTTAAATCGCGTTGTAATTTTAAATCATGGTTTATGCATCACCATTAATTATTAATTGAATAAAAAACTGAAATCGCCCTTGGTACGATTCGCTAACATGCGTTCTATCCTCTATTAGAAATAAGTACCTACTAAGTTTTCAAAAATCTTGAAATAATTATTGTATTCATGTTTTTTGTACTACCCATACTTATTTGAAAACAAAATAAAATATTTTTATTAAATCGTGGATTATGCATCGCAACTAAGTATTAATTAAAATTTAAATTCATAATAAATAGTTCTCTAACAAAATGTGTACTTTAAGATAGGTACCGTAGAGCGGGGCTATTTGAACTTTGATGTGTTACTTGAGCCCAGTACAAAAAAAAATAATCTGTATTTGGTCTACAATAATGAACGTATCGTGACAATAAATGTCACCTGTCAGGGAAACAAAGAATATTGTCGATACGTTCATTATTGTAGACCAAATACAGATCAAAATACTTTTTTTGTACTGGGCTAAAGTAACACATCAAAGTTCATGTAGCCCCGTTCTACAGTACTAAAAAGCCTCTATATAGGTACTTACTTAGATGTTAATAAATCACTCGATTATAATTTTAAAATTATTTTCTATTTCTATCAAACTTATGATTTGACCAGTTATTTATTTATTTGTTTATATTGTTATAAACTAACCAATACAAAGTGTGGGGTAAACGCAGCATAGGAAAAATACAAACATACGTAAGTATATGATAGCATAAAAACCTAAGAGAGTAGCATTGAGTAGCGCTTGGTTGTTGCTTAGAACGGCTGCTGGCACGTAAAAATTTCTTTATCAAACCTTTGACAATAAGAAAAAAGTACTTATTTGTTGATTCAGCCCATATAAAATTGTATGAATAACTATAGAAATGCTGAAAATGCAACATATTCTCATAAGTGTGTGCAAAATACATTGTGGAAAATTGGAACAATTATTTTCTTTCACTCCATATTATATTTATTTTCAATGGACGCCCATACTACCCTTAAAAATATACACAGATGTGATTCAAGATGAGTCGTTTGCTTTTCTCCATTTTTCCGTGTCAAGGTTGCATGGTTTCGTACTAGATATTTTTATATACTTATAACCTTAGTCTAAAACCAAAATTGAATCATTGGATTCAATATCATAGCATATCAAAGATCGGGTTGTGGTCCCGTGGTCAGTGTCGAGTTTCAAGTCAGAGTTTCTCGGTTCGAACCCACTCTACCACAATTTGATATCTATTTCCAATAATGAGACGCTTAGGCTCACATGAATAGTCTGAAATTGAAATATTTGTGTAAATAATAAGAACAAAAATATTTCTCTTTTAAAATTGAGAGACAAAACGGAGTGGCAATTTCTCAACTGATTTTAGTGATGAGAATCTCTTGTTAAACAAAAATTGTATTATTTATACTTTTGGCCCTCTGAAAATATACAAAAATATATTTTTTACAATTTGAAAAATGCTGGCGTAAACAGTGACCATCACTCACTCTTATTACTAGTCAAAACGTCAAAAGTGATTTTCATTTTCTTCACCTTTTAAAATTAAATTAAAGTCAAATCCGTTCAAAAAAGGTTTATTAACGTTATTCTGTCCGTCTGTCCGCTTTCAGAAAATTATTAAATATTTGTCAGGAGTTTCATTAAAATCCTTTGATCCAATTTAAAAGAAGAATGTAATTGTCTTAGTATTACAAGAGAATGTAAACAAACCTCTTCACCCCTTTCCATCAACCCTTAGGTTTACAATTTTTTTTATCAGATTCTTACTTTGTCACTCGCTATGTGATTCGAAATGGGATTTATCTTAGTTCGCAGATTTTTTATTGATCATTTATAGAGAAGATCATTGATAGAGTGGATTATTTGTAGTTTAAATATTTATTTTAAAGACCCCCAACCCTGTTGCGTTAAACACCATTTTGAATAAACTTAAAGGAAAATATCGGTAATCAAATATCTGTTTGGATTTTTCAAAATAATAAAAAATCATTATTAGTTTTTTTCATGTTGTCGTTTTTAAAGAATATACTATGTTTGAATATTGAAATTAGAAAAAAATATGTGGATTCTCAGTTTTTTAAACCTGAACAAAGATGAAGAATAAAGAAGTCTAGGTATTTACAGAGCTTATAACCTATCATAGGCTAGTTGAGTGATCACTTTACACAAGTGTAACATTCACTATTCTACCCAAGATTGGCAACAATATACTCCTACACATATTGTAGTCGTACAGGAGAAAGTGATCAACTAACAAAACGTAAAATATTCAGGAGGGCCATTTAAGTCACTTTTGCTTGACAAGAAAATAAACTTCAATGCAGTTGGTCATTTTTACCAAATCAATATATTATACTTCCAAGTTTAAAATCGCTTTGGGAATTTTTCAGGGCAATATTAAGCTAGTAAGATATCAAATAGTCAATGATCACGTTTTTGTACAAAATGTACTTGGTCACGTTCTCTTGTATGACAACGATATCATAAATGTCATTAAAATTAGATGGATAAAAAAAAAATCAGTGTTGCTGTCAACTATGGGCAGAATGATAAATGTCACACGTTTGTAAAGTGATCATGTAACCAGCAGATTAAATTATCACGTTAAAAACATTCATGACAGTTTATAAGCCCATTAAATACTCAGACTACCATATTCTTCTTCACTTATGTTGAGATAAAATATGAAAATAACTCCCTGTTAAGTGGAGAAACCCAAATTTGTAAACAATGATCCAAATCCTTGTCCAAACGAACCCAAAAATGTAATGAATATTTTAAATGTTCGTTTTTTTGACACAATGTTGCATACAAATACGCTTGTGTTTTTATATATCGCTCACTCCTTTCAACAACGTCATATATAAAAAAAATTGATTTTTCAGGAAATCGTTTTTAAAGTTTAAAAATATTGTAAAATATTTTAAAATAATAATTAAACGATTCTTTTTCTTCGAAATGCAAAAACAACACTTTTTGCCCTGTAGCGGGGAAATATTAAGTCAAAAATATGCCGCTTTTGCTGGGATATAGTACATTTTCTGGGCATTCCGAAAACACGCACAACTGAAAATTGACGATTTTTGATATATGACGTTGTTGAAAGGAGTGAGCGATATGATATATAAATATTATTTTAAACGGGTTTTTAACCGCAATGGCAGTGCCATCTGTTGAATGTAACAGTAATACTTAGCTTTACACATGGCGGACAGCGTGTTTCTTGATAGCTACATCAAAATTATTTATCTTTTAATATTTTGAAAAAAGCAAATTTGACATGTATCATTTTCTTTTCTTTCTTTTCAATTTTACCAGACTTAGCCACAACAACGCGCGGCTGTGTATATCTAGTTTTTTTTTAATAAAACCGATTGGAGATTTACGTAGACATTTTTCCAATTACTTTACTGCCTTTTCTCTTGAAGAATGGTGCGTTCATAATTAAATTCGCCCCATGCATTGTCTGCGATGGATTTGATTTAGACTGTACCCAGAGGAAATTAATTTTATTCGATATAAAATTTCATCCGCGAAAAGCTTTAAAATCTCCCGAGAATATACCATAATATTTACATCGACTTATTTTAAAACCATACTCATATATTTAAATAGGTCCTAAGTAATAATAATTTTTTTTTTAAATACCATATAAATAATAACAAACATATCGTAGTCATACAGGAGAAAGTGACCAAGTGTTTTTTTTACAAAAACGTGATCATTGACTATTTGATATCTTACTAGCTTAATATTGCCCTGAAAAAATCCCAAAGGATTTTAAACTTGGAAGTATAATATATTGACTTGGTAAAAATGACTTACTGCATTGATGTTTATTTTCTTGCCAAGCAAAAGTGACTTAAATGGCTCTCCTGAATATTTTACGTTTTGGTAGTTGGTCACTTTCTCCTGAACGACTACGATATATTAACATCTTCTTCTTCTGCGCGTAGGCCTTGTGGCCTGTTTTAAAGAAGGATTAGCCTCCTGCGATGGCGATATTCCCTGCTGTCGATCCATCTCTTTGGTGGTCTGCCCAGAGTCGTATACCTCGAGGTTGGCCGTACAGTGCAATGTGGGGGAGTCTGGATGGTTTCATCCTCCTCACATGCGCATACCATTGTCTCCTTCGTTGCTTTCCC
>NW_028283014.1:0-5977 GCF_059751285.1 Brachycentrus maculatus | reverse complement strand
GGCGCCGGCGTCGGTGTAGATCGGCGCCAATTTAAAATTCATTTATACTACCAAACATTGAATTAATTTGTGCTTTGAACGTTTTGTAATTAGAAACATTACCTTTGTTTTTGTAACGTGAAAATTCTTGAAAAAAATATTATTTCGGAGACCGTGAAATTCTCACATTCGTAGAGTTTATTTGTTTGGTTTAAATTTTTTCCATAATACTTACAGCACATTAAACTTACTTAAATACCCTTACTTTTTATTGATAATTTTTTTATATTACCTTGTTAAGTCTTGTTAAATTTTATCATGTGTCGTTCATAAATATTTATTACAGTTTAAATTTGGTAAAAATGCAGATTGCGTTTCACCACATTCAAACATAAATGCAAATGTAATAATTATGGGTGAAGTGGTCTTACCAGCGCACTAAGTTTGGCAAGCGTGTCTTTGCTGTTGCGGTCCATCGGCATGGACTGCACTTCCACCAGCAATTTTAAACAGTGTGATTGAAAATTAAGAAAAACCAAAAATATATTTTTTTGCTAAATCTTTTCCATAAAGTAGTATTTTACGAAAATAGCGCTATATTTGTTTTCCAAAATTATATATTTATATATTTATATATATATATATATATATATATATATATATATATATATATATATATATAATATATATATATATATATATATATATATATATATATATATATATATATATATATATATAAATATATATATATATATATATATATATATATATATATATATATATATATATATATATATATATATATATATATATATATATATATATATATATATATATATATATATATATATATATATATATATATATATATATATATATTTATATATATATATATATATATATATATATATATATATAAATATATATATATATATATATATATATATATATATATATATATATATATATATATATATTTATATATATGTAATAAAATAACTAGGTACCTACCTATACATTTTATTAAGTACTTACAAAAAGTACCTACATATTATAAAACAGTTCTACCACAGATGTCGCATGCGTCGCACAGAATTAAACAAAAGAGATCCGATAGGAAAAAATAACTGTCAGAATCAGATAGATATAAAAATTATTGTAAAGATTAATTAAGAATAAACTTTTATTGTCGTTTCTTTAATTACAAAGCAACACATTGTTTATTTTATTATTATACACCCACTTTACATATTATTTACACTTAATTTTCAAAAGGAAAATATTACCACGTTATAAAACGACAATTTTGTTAATCAAAAATGAAGAAACAAAATAAAAATAAAATGGATACTGCTCCTCAAACATTAGAAAACTTACTAGAAAAATTAATACAAAATGCTCAGGTAAGCAAACATCAAAATTTAAAAGATATTTCAGAGAAGTTCATCATTGAAAAATTTACAAGCAAAAATCCTAATGCAAACCAGTGGATGGATATTTTTGAAAAAGAATGTACACGTTTTGAGGTGACAACGGATGAGAAAAAAATTGAAATATTAAGATTGTTTATGGATAAAAGTTGTGAAGATTGGTACAGTTCGATGATGATAAAATTTTCCATGAACTCAGAATGGATAGTATGGAAAAACAACTTTTGTAAAACATTTACAAACAAGGGATGGAACCATGTAATGTTTGCATTATCTTTTAAATATAACGACGGTTCCTTGTTAGACTATGCCATAAGGAAGGAAAAACTTTTGTTGGAGATGAGAAGAACGATCGACATGGGTACCTTAGTAGATCTTATTGTGGCTGGTTTACCAGAATTTATAATTAATAAGATTGATAGAGAAAAATTAGAAGATACAGTCGATTTATTCAATGAAGTAAAAAAACACGAAAACATTGTAAATAAAAAAAGGTTTTCGGATCAAAGAAGATATGGAAATCTAAGAACTAGTGGTAAAATTAAAGATAAAAGTCCATGTAAGATTTGTGAAAAATTAAATAAGGGAACTCGATATCACCCTGAAGTAACGTGCTGGTTTAGAACAAAGGAGGATGATAAGTTTAATAATAAAAATACTATCAGACATGTAAACAATTCAGTTATAGAAGCTAAGTTAAACGAAACCGATCAAAAAAACGAATAGTAACACCATTAATAAATGTCAAACTATTACTAAATGATCAAATTGAAATATTTGGAATTTACGATTCAGGTTCAAATGTTTTTCTAATAAATTCTAAGTTATTAAAACTAAAAGGAAAAGGAAACAATATGAATGAAGCAGATTTAGTAACAATTAATGGTGTTAAAAAGACAAACGGTTTGACGACTTTGAAAATAAAAATATTTGAATTGGAAAAAAACGTTGATGTATATATTATTGATGAAGAAAATTTCAAATATGATTTTTTGATAGGATTAGATATGATAAAAAAATTTAAACTAATCCAAAATGAAGACTTAAAAATAACACAGAGACAATGCTTGAAAAATGAAAATAAAAAGAAAGTAGAAAAAATTTCTACAAAATATAAAATTAAAAATAGTGAATTTAAAAATACAGAAAATAATAACAGCGAGGAATGCAAAATAAATTATAATGAACATGTAAAAGAAGAAGATTTTGAAATAAAAATAAATCATTTAAATCAATTTCAAAAATCTAAAATAAATGAACTGATTTGCAAATATAAATCCGTTTTTGCAAAAGACAAATATGATATCGGCACTGTTAGTGGATACGAAGCGAGGATAGACTTACTAGTAGACAGATATTGCAGTAAGAGGCCTTACAGATGTACTGTAGAAGATAAAAAGGAGATAGAAAAACAAATTGCAAAATTACTGGATAATAAGCTAATAGAAGAATCCTACAGTCCATTTGCTGCACCTGTTACATTGGCATTTAAAAAAGAGGAAAACAAAAAATCCAGACTGTGTATAGATTTCAGAGACTTGAATAAAATAGTAGTGCCTCAAGCCCAACCATTTCCTTTAATTGAAGACCTAATGATAAAGACCAGGAATTGCAAATTTTTTTCAACACTAGATATAAACTCAGCGTTTTGGTCTATTCCTTTACGAATCGAAGACAGAAAAAAGACGGGATTTGTTACACAAGAAGGACATTTCCAATGGACTTGCCTACCATTTCGATTGAAGACCTCACCAGCAATTTTTCAAAGGATACTAGGTAACATATTAAGAAAGTATAAACTTACTGATTTCACCGTTAATTACATAGATGATATTCTTATATTTTCTAAAACTTTTGCTGAGCACATTAAACATCTAACGCAGTTGCTGGAAGCGATCGAAACGGAAGGTTTCAGGTTAAAATTTACAAAATGCGCATTTGCGTCAGACTTGGTAAAATATCTAGGTCATATAATTCAAAATAATTCAATAAAACCAGTAAAGGATAATTTGATTTCAATAAAGAATTTTCCTGTTCCAAAAACGATAAAAAATGTAAGACAATTTCTGGGGAAAATAAACTTTTACCATGAATACATACCAAAGAGTGCAATAATACTAGATCCATTGCATAACTTACTAAGGAAAAATCAAAAATTTATTTGGTGTGATAAATGCCAAAAAGCATTTGAAATAACAAAAAGCATGCTTTGCTCACAGCCCGTTCTAGAAATTTTTGATCAGGATTTACCAATCAACATTTATACCGATGCTTCTTTAGAAGGTGTTGGGGCCATTTTGAAACAAAAGCAGCCCGATGGTAGAGAAAAACCAGTGGCATACTTTTCAAAAAAACTAAATGAAGCTCAGAAGAAAAAAAAAGCAATATATTTAGAATGTTTAGCAATTAAGGAAGCAGTAAGATACTGGCAATACTGGTTAATAGGTAAATCATTTACGGTTTATTCAGATCACAAACCTTTGGAAAATATGAATCTGAAATCTAGGACCGATGAAGAGTTAGGTGATTTAACATATTATTTATCGCAATATGAATTTGAAATAAAATAAAATCCAGGAAAGAAGAATTTAGAAGCAGATTGTCTAAGCAGGAATCCAGTATTAGAATCGAGTGAAAATGCAGATGAACAATTAAAAGTTGTAAATTTGGTTAAATTAGAAGATATTTTAAGAGATCAGAATAAAAATGAAAGAATTCAACAGAAAAAAAACAAATGGATTGAAAAAAACAATGTCTATTTTAAAAAGGTCAAGAAAAAAGAAAAAATAATTCTTTCAGAACCGTTTAGCATCGAAATCATAAAAGACATACATGAAAACCTATGCCATATTGGAATTGGACAAATGCAAAAGACTATTAGTCCACATTACGCAGCCAAAAATTTGACGAAAAACATAAAAACAATTTGTAGAAATTGTGAAATTTGTATTAAAAATAAATCAAGAGGACAAAAGAAATTTGGATTTATGTCTCATCTAGGCCCGGCCACAAAGCCTTTTGAAATAATATCTTTAGACACAATTGGAGGTTTAGGAGGTTCAAGATCAACAAAAAAATATCTACATCTCTTAGTGGATCACTTTACAAGATACGCATTTATTTTAACCTCGAAAACTCAGAATGCAAATGATTTTATAAAACTAGTCATGAAAATAACAGAAACCGAGGATATTGGTATGCTTCTCACCGACCAATACCCAGGAATAAACTCGAAAGAATTCAAGGAATTCTTAAATGACAAGCGGATCCCAATAATCTTCACTGCAGTAAATGCACCATTCTCAAATGGCCTAAATGAAAGGCTGAATCAAACATTGGTGAACAAAATCAGATGCAAAATAAATGAAAAAGGGAAAAGAAGAGCATGGACCACAATAGCTCAAGAATGTGTTAGTAAATATAATAATACTAATCACTCAGTCACTGACTTTTCCCCAAGTTATCTTTTATATGGTACAGATGTAAATATTTTACCCAACGAATTAAAACAAGGAAAATCTAATAATGACTGGATTAGAGACAGGCAAATAGCGCTTGAAAATACAATAAAATCACATAATTACAATAAAACATTATTTGACAAAAATAGAATAGGCTGCGAATTCAACGTAGGAGACATGGTGTATGTGGAAAATGGAAACAAGCTAAACAGAAAAAAATTGGATGAACTAAAAATTGGACCTTATAAAATTATTGAAAAAATTTCTAACTCAATATACAGAATTGATACAGGTCACAAAAAAATAAAATCAAACCTTTATCATATCACTAAACTTATACCAGTCCCTTCACTTCAAGGAGATGATCCGGAGGACGAGTGAAAATTTTACTATGAATTTTCTTCCCCAAGGGGGGAGATGTAATAAAATAACTAGGTACCTACCTATACATTTTATTAAGTACTTACAAAAAGTACCTACATATTATAAAACAGTTCTACCACAGATGTCGCATGCGTCGCACAGAATTAAACAAAAGAGATCCGATAGGAAAAAATAACTGTCAGAATCAGATAGATATAAAAATTATTGTAAAGATTAATTAAGAATAAACTTTTATTGTCGTTTCTTTAATTACAAAGCAACACATTGTTTATTTTATTATTATACACCCACTTTACATATTATTTACACTTAATTTTCAAAAGGAAAATATTACCACGTTATATATATATATACATATATAAATATATATATATATATATATATATATATATATATATATATATATATATATATATATATATATATATATATATATATATATATATATTTACATATGTGCGTGTGTACATACACGTCGAAACCTCTATTTCGGATTCAATTTAATGAAATACTTGAAAATATTTCCATTTCTTTTGTAAATCAAGATGTTTGTTATCCTTTTCAAGAAATTATTAATTTTCCCACTGGTGGGGGATCCTTTTGCTTCTGAGAATTCAGGAAGTTTTCATTTCATTATTAAAAGGCAGGTATTTATTTCACGAGTTGTGAAACCAAAATTGGCGTACCGTAAAGTGGGTATACTTTGCACCATGGGTGATA
>NW_028283013.1:0-13342 GCF_059751285.1 Brachycentrus maculatus | reverse complement strand
TGATTGTCCTGACGAAGAGACGGGTACGTCTCGAAACCGGTAGACGTAAAAATCTCGGTGAGTGGTTATATACTAATTTTATTAACATTTTTGTAAAAAAAATAAATAAGTAAAAATGACTAACCACAAAGTAAATGCTTTAAATATTAATAATATTGAGAATATTATATATATAATATATATATATATATATATATATATATATATATATATATATATATATATATATATATATATATATATATATATATATATATATATATATATATATATATATATATATATATATATATATATATATATATATATATATATATATATATATATATATATATATATATATATATATATATGGATTTAAAAAGGCCTTAAAGACATTTTTTTGTGTTGAAACGTAGTATATATATACATATATATATATATATATATATATATATATATATATATATATATATATATATATATATATATATATATATATATATATAATATATATACGTATATTCTTTTACTATACTTGTCTGTATAAAACTCTGAGGCCATATTTTTCAAACGTTCATGTACTGTAGTATAAACAATTTAAATTATAGCTTCTGTATTTTTTGTTTCGTTTGTGTATACCAAAAATAAATGAATAAATCACTTCAATATTTAAAAAAAATATTTGCCAAATTTTGAAACAGAGCATCTTTTTTCTAAGAATAAATTCGGAGAATAATAATTTTCCCATCTTAAAAAAAAATGTTAAATTAAATTTTTCCACGATGATTTTCCTTTATCCTCAAAATTAATTTCGCTCTCGAATATCTTAAAGGATTACGCTTGTTTTTTAAGGGAAAATGGTTTTATTTTATAGCCCTTTATAATCATTAGCGCTAGGTAGGACGATAAGCCTTTGGTTCATTAAAGTCATGAATATTATCTCAAATAATCAATTAAGTGTAAACAGAGGAACAAGAAAATGCCGATAAAAAGAATCGATTCTCAAACATTTTTTGTTTTTAAATTGGACATCAAAATGGTCCATTTCTTTTGAAAATTTTACTTCTTTACCTTTCTTTGTTTATTCTACTACTTCTACCACCATGATCACGCTATATCTGTACAAGAGTAGAAAGAGAGGATGGAATACCACACTCGTTCTTCTGATACAATCCTGGCTGCCTTTAAATTTACACATCTTGTCATAATGCCATCCGTTTACTTATACTTCTGATAAATGTTTTTGATGGATTGTTTAAAGATTATTGAGATGAATACAAAAAAAAATTATTCTTCTTCTTCTTACTCTCATCTGTACCCAATGGTACGTAGGGCACTGCGTTAAATTAATGCAATGTTAAGTTGATCGCTGATTATATAAAAGCAAGGAGATCAATCAGTCTTACGTTTGAGGTATCAGTTCAGGACAATATTAAATAAATACTCAAGTCAAACAAATATTTTTGTTTATTTGAAAGTGGTTAGGTCAGGAGTCGGAATAATCTATATATATAGTATGTATGAAGATATGCATGAACGTGGAAAAGGCAAGGATTGTTTTGCAATGACAGATTGATGAGGTGTTCTATTCTTTCTGCTTACCCCTTCGGAGAAGCGGCGTGATGGTTAGTTAGTACTGATATGGAATTAAAAATCAATGGCATTTAGCTAGGAATACTGGCAGGCATTAAACTGAGCTTCTGCATCCAAACGATTTGTAGCCTGAAATGGGGAATTTTATTTGCTAGTTCGTTATAATTTAGATGTCTCCAGGAATTATGCCATTTTATTTTGGCTCTCGCCCTTAATTACTTCCGATCGTCTTTGTTTCCCATTCTAGACCATTAACCGGAAGGACATCCGGGTCTAGAGCTGGAGGAGGTTGAGGTCACATTCGTATTATGTTCGCAGGCCAAAAACCAGAGTTATGACAGTGCCAGACACCGCAGTAACCGACTAAATTGTACTTCACGCGGTCGCGCTGAATTATGGCGCCGTTAAACAAGTGTGAAGAAAAATAATTGATACTAAATTTTTAATTTGGCCGACGTTTTATGAAGTTTACGAGCAATATAAGATGCTATATAATGATTTTATTTTTAATGCACCATATACAATCACAGCAAAATGTACATTTTGAATTTAACTAGGTTTTAAGTTAGTGTAAATTATTTCTTTACGATATCAATTTTTTTTTTTTTTAATATGGAATGGCGTTGCACATGTAAAACAATGCATTTGCCAATGTCAAGTTACTTGAATTCTTAATTATAAAATATGATATGATAAAAATTATAAAGATAAACTATAAATTTATTTTATTTAATTTTAGAAAAACAATCAACAGTCTGTACAAATTTGGGTTCCTGCTCGCCAGGATGAGATGGATATCTGTAGGGAGGGGAATAAGCGGGGCCAGAGATTTAAAGAAATTTGGCATTTGGTCATTTATTGGGCAAACAAAGAATATATGGTTAAGGTTTTCCTCTTCGCAACGACACTCGCAAATGGGGGAGTCAAAGACACCAATCCTCGCAAGGTGCTCTCTCGTACAGCAATGACCCATCCTCATTCGACAAATGGTGGATGTATCTTTCTTGTTCATCGAAATTTTCCTAAACCAAAGACGGGACGGGACAGTAGGCTGAATGAGAGAGTAATGTTTACCCTTTGAAATTTTGGAGGAGTTCCATTTGAGGGACCAGCTGGAAGACATATCAATATTTGGAATTGTCAAAAGGTCATCAGATGGGTAGTTAGAGAAATTCGTACTTCCATTTAAAACGGCTTCCTTAGCTAGAGAGTCGGCTTTTTCATTTCCCGGAATGCCATGGTGGCTTGGAATCCAGGCGAGAGAAACCTGAACGTTTTTTTCTTTGAGTAAATATAATTTCTCACGGATTTGGAATATTAAATGGGATTGGGCTTGTTTGAAGGGATTGCTGCTAATTTTTTGAAGAGAGCTTAGAGAGTCGGATAAAATGAGGCACCTTTCAAACTTTTTGGTCATAATGTAGGAAAGAGTTTCTCTTAAAGCCAAGCATTCCGCAGTAAAAACTGACGAAGGTTGAGGAAGTTGGAATTGGGCACAGTAACCATCATCGTGACTGTAAAAAGAAGCCCCTGAATAGCCAGATATTTCCAATTTGGATCCGTCTGTGAAGAATAAAGACCAGTCTTTCCATTTTGATTCAATTATGGAGTTGAAAAGGGAAATCGGACTAGGGGATTTAGTCCCTACTCCAATGTGGGTTATAATATTTGGGGAAAAAATATGATGAGAGTAAGGGAAGTTATAAAGGGAGGGGGTGGGAGATCGGAATATTTGTGGGATAAATTTTGACAGTTTTTCAAAACTTTTTGCGAGTGCTGGATAAGGCCTATTATGTAACACACGGTTAGATGTTACAGAGTTTAGTAATTTCTTAGATGCCAAAAGAGATGGGTGATTTTCAAAAGCTAAACATTTTATCATGTATCTGTCAGATAGATATTGTCTTCTAATGTCTAGAGGAGGATCCATAGCTTCTAATTGGAGGGCATTTGTGGGGGAAGACTTCATCGCACCCAGGATGATTCTTAAGCATTTGTATTGAATAACAGACAGTTTATTCAATAAGTATATTGGGAGGGGGTCAATTATGATACTGCCATAGTCTAATTGGCTTCTAACAAAAGCGTTGTAAAATAGTTTTAGAGTAAGAGGATGAGAGCCCCACCAAACTCCTGCTAGAGCTCGGAGAGGGTTAATTTTTCTTTCACATTTTGTGATTACAGAATTTATGTGAGGTGCCCATGACAATTTCCTGTCAAAAATAATTCCTAAAAATTTAGCCTGATTACTTATAGGAATGGAGATATTGTCAAATTTTATAGAGTTAAATGGGATTTTATGTTTTTTCGAGAACAATACTATTTGGCTTTTTGAAGGAGATAGTTGAAGGCAATTAGAAGTGAACCAAGTATTGAGAGAAGTCAAGGCTGATTCAAGTTTATTAATAGCAGTTTTCATATCTTTATGTGAAATATATATTACAATGTCATCCGCATACTGCAAGATTTTGCATTTTCCCGAGACTGTTGATTCCAGATCGAAAGTATAGATATTATATAGTAAAGGACTAAGTACAGATCCTTGAGGGAGGCCCTTCCAGATTTTTCTTTCTATTTTTTTATACATCCCATTTACAATAATAGTTCTTTCTTTTAATATATTTAGAATCACCTGAACAATCTTAAAAGGAAACTTTAACGAGCATAGTTTAATTTTGAGCACATTAAGGTCCACATTATCATAAGCTCCACAAATATCGATAAAAGCTGCAGCGGTGCATTCATTTTGAGAAAACGCTACTCGAATATCTGTTGAGAAAATAGAGAGATTATCGGTGGTTGATTTGTTTTTACGGAAACCAAATTGTGAAGCAGACAGTAAGGAATTGCTCTCTACAAACCAGTCTACTCTATTTTTTATCATATGTTCAAAAAGCTTTAGCATACACGAAGATAACGCTATGGGGCGGTATGAATCTCCCTTCATTGGGTCTTTATCAGGTTTTAGAATAGGGATTATCCGCTGAATTTTCCAATCAGCTGGAATTATTCCAGTTTCAAATATTTTATTTAGTATATTAATATATTTAAGTAAAATTTGTTGTGGAAATTTTTGAATCAAAGAGTATGGGATCATGTCTAAGCCGGGGGATGAGATTTTAACATATTCTAGGGGAAGTAATAACTCCTCAATCTGGAAAGGTGAGTCAAACCAAGATTCTTGATTGAGAATGACTGAAGAGTGGGATGGGAGTTCTTGGATTGTTGGAACATGAGAAGGTGCCAATTTGTCAACGAAATCGTAGATCCAAGCTGAATCATCGGAAATTTTTCTGAGTGACGAAGAAGATGGGGACCTAAATTTTCGTATGGCTGTCCAAACATCTGTCAATGGGGTTTGAGGTGAGAGAGCGCAACAGAAAGATTTCCATCCTATTCGTTTTTTCTGTTTTAATATTTTTTTTGTCTCAGCTTGAACTCTTTTAAACTCCAAAAAATTTAATTCACTCATATCATTTTTATATTTGGACATACAATTTTTTCTATTTTTAACAGCTAGACTGCACTCGGAATCCCACCAAGGGCATGGCGACGGATTCCTCCGAGTCTTTGGATTTATTTTAGGGGTGGTAGAATTAACTGCGGACATAATTGTGTCTATAAATTTAGAATACTCCAGTGGGATATCGAAGTCGCTCGCAGGATGAGATTTGGAATTATTTTTTTCCAAAATACTAACAAAGTTAGTCCAGTCAGTTTTTTTAAAATTATAAATGGTGTTTTGAGTTCTAGGGGTGATGCGAGACTTAAGAGGTATGTGAATAGTGATTGGGAAATGGTCACTCGAATGAGGATCGTCTAAGATACTCCAGGTTACCCTGGATGCTAAATCGTTAGAGCATAATGAGATATCAACAGCGCTCTGTCTATGAGATGGAGAACTTAATCTGGTAGGAGAACCGTCGTTAAGAATACATATATCGTTATCATCAACGAAACTTAAGATGTTCCTACCTGAGCGGTCTGTATAAGCACTCCCCCAGCTGAGAGAATGTGCGTTGAAATCACCTAGTATGAAAAATGATTTGGGTAACAATTTAACTATATTATTCCAGCCAGACAGATCAAAAGGGATGTTAGGGGGAATATATACTGAAATATAGGATACATTGTTTATAGATGCTGCAACAATTTGGAAAGATGAGGAGTTAGGGACTAGGATGTGGGAATAGTGAAGATGGTTTTTAATAAGAAGGGCTGCTCCTCCTCTACCATCGGGTCGGTCATCACGCAGGCAAATATAACCTGGGATAACAAAGTTGTATCCTGGCTTGAACCAGGTTTCTGATAAAGCAGCTATGTCAATTTTGTATTCCTTTAGAAGGGAACATAAATCTATTTTATTCGAAATAGCACTACGGCAATTCCACTGTAAGATAGATAATTTTGACTCCATCTCGTTAAGATGAGAGTCTTGTGTAATAGGGGTGATTATGTTATTAGAGGAGATTGGAATTTTGTGAGGCATTGTGATTTTGGAGAGTTGAATTGGAAGTGGTTTTGGCAGCGTTGTACGGTTTTTGGGGGGAGTTTTCGAAAATTGAGGTAATAAGTATGATTAATTGAGAAAGTACTTGTGATAAATTATCAGGTGTTGTAACACTGGCCTCTTTATTGCCAGACTGAAGAGCACAACCATCGGGAGAATTTGTATACGGTAAAAAGGAAATGGACTTTAATTTATCAAGAGTTGATTTGCTAATGTTAGGAAGAAACAATGACCTCGGAGCGGATTCTTTATAAACCGTCTTGTTATACGACAAAGGTTGTGAATGAGAAGATTGTTGGATATTACGGGATTGTGAGGAAGTGGTAGACTTTGTAATATCTGCGTATGATTTTCCCTTGCTAAATGTGGACTTGGCAGCCTCGTTATATGAAATATTTTGTTCAGTCATGCTCCTCTTTATTAAATTTTGCCTCAAATATTCAGGACATATTCTATTGGTAGCTAAATGATTACCTGAACAATTTACGCATGTAGCATTCTGAATTTCAACTTCGCAAGTCTCACCCATATGCTCCAATCCACACTTGAAACATCTAGGTTTGGACCTGCAAATTGTCTTGGCGTGTCCATAACGACAGCATGCGAAACAAAGAATTGTAGGATAGATGTATAGCTCAACGTCTATTACCGAATAGAATGAAAATATCTTTTTAGGGAGAATCTGCCCTTGAAAAGTAAGAATAACAGTTTGGGTGGGTACCCACGAGAATTTTTGGTCTACAGGCGAAGTGACTTTTCTTGATAGTCTTCGAGATTTTGTAATCATACCACATTCATTTGGAACCTCGATATTTTTTACAATCTCTTCATGGGTCCACTCTAAAGGGATACCCCTGACCAGGCCCATGCGAGAGACCATATGGTACGGGATAAATACTTTATAGTCATATGTTTCCAAAGCATTATCATCAATAAAACTATTTGCCGCTGAGTATGTCAAAAATTGTACAGAAATCCGGTTTCGGCCGATAGATTTTATTCCTGCACGAGGAACAATACCAGGAATATTTAGGAATTGCAAAAGTTTGCCAAAATCGATGATATTCAAAGAGAAAGAAGAATTGGGGACAACGTTTTTTTGGACAAAAACGCAGAAAGGTCCACTGTCTCTTTCTGTGTATTTGTTTTTGATATATTCTGACTGTAAGGAAGAAGGATCATTAGATGTTGAAGGGGATAAGGTTTTCGGAGTTGCATTATGAATATCTTTGGCAGAATCAGTTTTAGAAATTTTTCTGATTTTGTTGGGGAGGATTGGAGACGTGGGTAATGAAGAGTTGGAAGAAGATGTAGATGGGATGTCGGGAGGCTCCTTACGACGTGTTTTAATTCTTTCCATACTTATTCAGAAATAATCCAATGAGTGTATAGAAAGAAAAATATATATATATATATAAACGAAAAATATTATATGCAACTAAAAAATATTATTGTTGCAATTTACTATTACAGCTAGGAAAATAATAAAGTACGAAATTTAAGAATTAAAATAATAAAATAACGATAGATTTGGCTTATCTGAGAAGTAATCCTTAATCAGCAACCATTTAAACTATAAACAACTTATGAAATATCGAAAAAAACTCAAAATATGACAAAATTATTGGAGCTATGTAATATATGAACTGACAAACACAACTGTCAAAACTCAAGTCCCGATATCAAATTTAATATGATATCAAAGTCGGTATAACTGTTTAAATCTACGTTTATTATATTTAAAAAATGCCCGTTAGAAAGGATAGCTTACATAATATATATATACACACACATATATATATATATATATATATATATATATATATATATATATATATATATATATATATATATATATATATATATAAACGGAGGACGATATCTTTAATCAGTCGTATCTACTTGCGTATTGACCTTTTAATCCCGCATGCATTGTTTTCCCACATTCATCGTTTATTAGGTCCCTTTAAAAACGGTAGATAGAGGTTTCACTGTATTTGCGTAATACTATTCTTGTTAGTGGTAATATGTGATTATGCTTTGTACTGTAGGCGGATGAATTAATATATATCCACAAAGATAAATGGTTATATTATTTGAAATGTTATTTCTAAAGCATTCAAACACATCTGTTTTTTCAATCGGAATTGAACGTCGAATAATCCTTTGAAAATGATATTCGTTTTCAATTAATTATCTCCTCCGTTCTATTTCAACATTTAATTTAATCTAATAAATATGTTCCTTAGAAGCGCGATGTTGAAACACAAAACAATTCTCAATTGGAATTTCAATACAAATAACAATCTATATCAAATAAAATGTGAATATTAGATCTTTAAAATCTCAAATATCCTCATATGTTATGCACTGATTGAACTTTAACCTTTTTATACAACGTTACATTCGAATACACACGTGCTTTTTACTCACATCTATGGCGCATATCGCTCACTCCTTTCAAGAACGTCATAAATCAAAAAACTAGATTTTTCAGGAGAACGTTTTTAAAGTTTAAAAATATAACACAATTTATTAAAAATAAATATCAAGCCACTTATTGAACTTTTTACTGTGCAAAAGATCTTTTTATGTGAAACCTGAAGGTTTTTTCTCCATTTGAAAAATATTAAGTATATTTTTAAAAATATTTAAACAAAACCTTTTCTTCAAAATGCAAAAACAATATTTTCTGCCCTGTAGTGGGTAAATATTAAGTTAAAAATATGTCGCTTTTGCTGAGATATAGTAAATTTGATTGGCATTCCGAAAACATGCACAACTGAAAATTGACGATTTTTGATTTATGACGTTCTTGAAAGGAGTGAGCGACATGTTTATACCTGTGACATCTGTTGAACATAATATCAAAACATGCAACACAATTGTAATATTTCTCGTCTTTCTTGACAGCTGTTGACATTTATCATTTTCAATAGTTTCGATTCCATTGTCGTTAGTTAAATTAATTTATTAAAAATACGCTCGTATTAAATGCAAAATTGTGTCAAAATTTCAATCTAATTAATGAATTACTTTAGGAGATATAACATTTTGAACAAACGAACATTTTTATTTTTTAATTTAAGTTTTACTAAAGATTACCACTAATTCTTGAAATCTATTGTGACACGTGTTTCAAATACAGCATGAAAATGGTGCGAAATGCATCGAAACAAGTGTCACAATAGGTTTTAAGAAATAGTGGTAATTACCAAATTAAACTTAAATTGAGAATTAATATGTATTTCCATAAAGTGTTGAGTCGAATCAATTAATGCAATGATATATATTTTTTAATCGATTATATTTTTGATATATTGTTTACTTAACGGGAGTCTAAAGAAACCGCGTGAAACGGGAAGAAAGTACAATATTAACGGGAATATGGGTTTACTGGTGTTAGGAAAACATAACTCCCCTTGCGGATTTCACACACGGCTTTACTGACAAATCGAATGCAGTTCTTACATTTTTCAACATTTTGTCAAGTAGTTTTCTAATAAAAAAGGTGAGACGGTATTTCGCGATAGTGAAGTATATGATTTATATAAAAAGATTTATTTAAGCTTTTAAACTGACTTTCATTTGACTTAAAAATTCAAATCACAGTCACCAGATAACAGGTTTCTTTAGATAAAAAAAAATCATTTAAAAAATATTTTTAAAGGCAATATACCAGGTGCGGTGAAATTTTCAAGAAAACCCGAGAAAATTTCAATTAATCTTAATCATTTGAGTCTAACGGACCATTAGGGGTAATAACCAAATAAAGGCTTCATTTAATTCTAAGGAAAACCTCCCTGACGAAGATGGATACTTCTTATAACATTGTAGATAGTGTTGATTAAACAAGGTTAAAATTACGTCATAATTTGGACAATTTTTTAGTCAAATTCGTGTCCTGGTGATATGCGTTAATTGGTTAAATAAAATTTATTCTCTAATCCAAATTTAAATATTTAAAATTTAAATAAATGTAGTATGTCATTTATTTTGACACCTCAACATAGATGTAGAAGAAATTGGAAGTCTGGGTATTTACAGACCTTATGACCTGTCATATGCTGGTTAAGTGATCAGTTTACATACAAGTTACATTGACCATTCTATCCATGATTGACAACGACATAGATATATGATCAATCTCATGGTACAGTAGATATGAGCTCACAGCAGCCATCTATGTTGGATTAAGAAAGCTTTAATTTAGCGGAGACCCTTTTTGGATGTTTACAGGATTTGAACCCCGGATTATTTTTACATACTGGGAAATGTCTGAAAACAAGATTTTAAATTTAACGCAGCTTATAATTTGACCTGTTATTTTTGGTACCATTTTACACCAGGATATTTTAGATATATGTGAATAAGATAAAGAAGAATATGGTAGTCTGTGTATTTACAAGGCTTACAACCAATCATAGGCTAGTTTAAGTGATCATTTTATACATGAGTAGCATTCACGCTACTCAAATTTCAAAACTCAGATTCACAATAAAAAGTTTGTGTTTGCCTTTAGATGAGAACATCCGTAGTTCTCAAAACTAGTTGTGTATACACAAAAAACACTTTAAGAGTGATCTTGTACAAATGTTTCATTTTGACATTTAAAATATTCATGATATTCCACAAAAATGCCGAATAAATGAAACGAAAAATAACTGACCGGTCATTTTCAACCCACCTGTACACGTTGGGTTGAAACATGAAATATCCTAGAGTAAACAGGTCAGCAGTGATACAGTTCACCGTGATAAGTATGTGACAGGTCCCCTACTTTCAGATAGCCAACCCAAATACTATCTAATAAAGTACCGACTATTCGGCCACTTCATTTACCTCTGTCATTCATCAGTCACATAGAGGTGGTCGTATTGCAAAGGTTAAGCACAGTAGAATTTTATTTTGTTAATAAATATTAATGTTTTGAAATGGAGTAAGGCTTTAAGTAAAATATATATTATTCACCAATTGGCAAAAGGTTATGATTGAAAAAATCAGAAAAGCATTTGAAATATTTGATGACGCCAATTTTTCCTCAGTGTTCCTTTGCTTAAATCATATTGTTTGTCATATTGAAACAATAAATAAAATATACAAAAATGTATAAAAAAGAACTATCAGCATATCAAATGTTGTTGTTTTATTCTATAAAACGATTTAAGAAAAAAATATTACTAACCAAACTTCCAAAACAAATACTGTTGAATATAAAGTTATGAGATGGGAGTTGTATAAAGTTTGATTCGATCATTCAATTCAATAATAATGAGAACTCTATTGATTTTAAAATCACTAAATAAAGTTTATGGACGTATTTTATGACTCTTTTAGAGGTTTCTCTCTATCTTAAGACGAAGTTTTATGGAAAATCCCATTTTTTAATACATAAAGGAGATCTTTTCTAAATGTCATGTCCGTACCCCGCGGTGGTTTCAAGGAATACCAACTGCCTTATTTGGTTAGAGTTGTGGGTGTGTGTGTGCAGCTAGAACATAAACATTTGAAAAGAGGACTTTCTGCTTAAATTGAAAAACATACAATTTAATCATGAATTATCAAAAAAGTAATTGTATTTTTTTTCCATGATTTTTTGAAACGTAGTAAATTAATTCAATAAAACGATTTATTTTACATTTTTTGACATCTCATTATAGATGAAGAAGAATACGAAAGTCTGTCATAGACTGGTTAAGTGATCAAGTTACACATCGCTCACTCCTTTCAAGAACGTCATAAATCAAAAATCGTCAATTTTCAGTTGTGCGTGTTTTCAGAATGCCCAGAAAATGTAGTTTATCCCAGCAAAAGAGGCATATTTTTATCTTAATATTTACCTGCTACAGGGCAGAAAGTGTTGTTTTTGCATTTTGAAGAAAATGTATTTTTAAATAATTTTTTGAAATATGCAAAATATTTTTCAAATGGAGAAAAAACCTTCAGGTTTTACCTAAAAAGATCTGTTGCACAGTAAAAAGTTCAATAAGTAGCTTGATATTTATTTTTAATACATTCCATTATAATTTTAAACTTTAAAAACGTTCTCCTGAAAAATCATGTTTTTTGATTTATGACGTTCTTGAAAGGAGTGAGCGACATGTGCAACATTCACCATTCTTCCCATGATTGACAACCATACTACTCAAATTCTTGAAACTTCTAGATATTAAGAATCAAACTCGAAACACAGTGTGCGAGAGTTCACTAGAGACATCTATGTTGCGATAAAAAGAGCTTTTAGTGTTTACATTTTCAAAATATTATCAGCTAATTATAACACTTTACCAGAACCTACGTTATACGGCTTGTTGCGTTCGGGTGATAATATAATACAACATACTTGATTTCGAAGCTTAGTTTAATTTTGCCTTTATGTTTTTATTTTATTTGAAAACTTTTTATTGTTATTTCTCTTTTTTTACGACCAAATTTCTATTGTTTCTTTAAATATGTATTCAACCTGTGTTTTTACTTGTTTCGGTAAGTTTGTTGTGTTCTCATCTAATTGATGAAAACTATTTGAACGATTTGTATTGGACTATATTTCAATTCATTTAATGTGTTTTTCATCGTTTGTGAACCATAAATAAACCTTCTTCTTCTTCTGTTTAGTGTAGGCCTTGTAGCCTGCATTAAATAGAAATTAGCCTCCTGCGATGTCGATTCCCAACTGTCAATCCATCTCTTTAGTGATTTGCTTGGGAGTCATCTACCTTGGGACTGGCGATGCAAAGCAATGTGGGGGAGTCTGAATGGTTCCATTCTCCTCACATGCGCATACCATTGTCTCCTTATTGTCTCCTCCTTGTTGCCTTCCCCACTTAACGACATCTTTGATCTCGCATATTTCCCTTATCCTGGTGTTTCTTATTCTCATTTAGTCTTGGTCTTATTTACTATTGCTAGATATGCTTCTTAGAGTCTTCATTTCTGACACTCTTAGTGCGTTTTTTTGTGACTGCGGTGTCCGTGAATGAATTGATAAATAATCTAATTTTTATGGCATGTCCACTGATTACTTCAGACTCGGTTCAACGTAGACACGTCCCTTTGACACGGAACGTGACGTCATAATACCCCCGCTCTGCCACCTCTGTGGGGACGTTTATATTATGTATTATGGAAGTTGGTCGTGCTTGTACGTATATATACGTAAACCGGTTATACACGTGTATGAAAGATGGTTATATCGTATAAATACGAAGCCGGTGAAAAATTGACCCAAAGTCAGGGCCGGGTCGTGACTTTTGGGCT
>NW_028283012.1:0-13639 GCF_059751285.1 Brachycentrus maculatus | reverse complement strand
ACCCATAGTACACACGTTACTAAGTCAGGTAATAATGTATATACATAATATTAATTTCTCGTTTTTCCTATCGTGACGTCACCGCACTCACGGTTCAAAGATCAGCTCTCGCGTGACGTCAGCGTCCTTGCTTCGATTCTCCGGATCCAACCTGATCCAACCGCTCATCCCGTCTGTCACTATCACCCCGACCTTCCGTGGTGACCTCCACCAGTTGGGCCAACCCTGTCTAGAACAGTATCATGGCTTGGGAAGGATGAGAGTAGACTGGATGCAGTCGGGATGCCATCTCTCAGTGCGGCAAGACCATGTGTGGTAGATGTTCCAATGGTGATATAAGGAAAGGGTGCAAGGCTGAGATGAGCACTATCCAGCAAACTAAGGAAGGCGGCTTGGGATGGTTTGGGAAGGATGAGAGTAGACTGGATGCAGTCGGGATGCCATCTCTCAGTGCGGCAAGACCATGTATGGTAGATGTTCCAATGGTGATATAAGGAAAGGGTGCAAGGCTGAGATGAGCACTATCCAGCAAACTAAGGAAGGCGGCTTGGGATGGTTTGGGAAGGATGAGAGTAGACTGGATGCAGTCGGGATGCCATCTCTCAGTGCGGCAAGACCATGTATGGTAGATGTTCCAATGGTGATATAAGGAAAGGGTGCAAGGCTGAGATGAGCACTATCCAGCAAACTAAGGAAGGCGGCTTGGGATGGTTTGGGAAGGATGAGAGTAGACTGGATGCAGTCGGGATCCCATCTCTCAGTGCGGCAAGAGATATATATATATATATATTATATATATATATATATATATATATATATATATATATATATATATATATATATATATATATATATATATATATATATATATATATATATATATATATATATTTCTCTAGCTGTATCTCGTTTTAGCGTATTTGGCAATCTGACGTTAGTTTGCTGAATAAATTATCAGATATAACTAACCTTATCCGCCGAGCGCGACCCAACCTGTCTGACCTCTGCGCTCTGCGATCCTAGTCCTCGCGACGCCCGGCGACCGTGGTCGAGTGTGAATGTCGCGCGCGTGTAGGGGGTGATCACTCGACCAGCCTGTGGGTCAGAGGCCCCGAGGAATACCCAGACTTGCGTATTCTCGGCTATTATCCTTGGCTCTACCCGACCGAGTTTCTCCAGGGTATGTTCGGCTACAATAGTCTAGAGACTACAACAATGGATAAAAATTTGATTACGCATTTTTATCCATTGTTGCGCGGTATGAAAACATTCTAGAAAATATTTTCATTCATCATTTTCTTTTGGAAAATTCGCCTTCGAAAAAACGTTATTTTCACAAGTTGGCAATGAATGACGTCACAGAAACAATTATTTTACGAGCTTTTTTAATGTTGGTGTCATTACTAAATTAATGGCCTTCGAAAAAACGTTATTTTCGTAAGTTGGCAACGAATGACGTCACAGAAATGATGGCGTTATTTTAATGTTGGTGTCATTGCTAAATTATTGGCCTTCGAAAAAACGTTATTTTCGTAAGCTGGCAATGAATGACGTTACAGAAACGATGGCGTTATTTCAATGTTGGTGTCATTGCTAAATTATTGGCCTTCGAAAAACGTTATTTTCGTAAGCTGGCAATGAATGACGTCACAGAAATGATGGCGTTATTATGATGTTGGTGTCATTGCTAAACTATTGGCGGCTAGTCTATGGAAGGACGTATAATTATTGCTTTTATAATCTGTCGATCTTCGTACCGAGAGAACGGTGACGTCACTATAGGAAAAATGTGAAATTATTACTATGTATATACATTATTGCCTGACTTTGTAACGCGTGTACTATGGGTGTTTCGAAGAGTTCGGCGAGGCGACAAGATAATATAAATATAAACTAAATAACTAACTAACCATCACGCCGCTTCTCCGCAGGGGCAGGCAGAGAGAATAGAACGCCACACCACTCTGTCTTTGCAAACATCCTTCGCCTCTCCCGCGTTCATGCATCTCCTCATACATACCCGCCGATTGTTACGACTCCTAACCTGACCACTTTCAAGTATCTGGCATACCTGATCGTGCCATGTTTTTCTCGGTCTTTCTCTGCTCCTTTTTCCAATTACATTCGAATAATATATTCTTTTTACCGTTCTTTCCTCACTCATTCGTTCTACATGTCCAAACCATCTCAACACAACTTTCTTAATTTTATCGATAATGCTTATCTCAGCTTTGCATTCCTTCCTTATTTCACTATTCGAACATCTTGTATATCATATATTTATATACATATCAACCAATCAGAACCTAAAATCTGGCGGTGTCAAAAGTCAGCGTAATCGGAGGGCATGTATGACTAGATGTATGGATGTGAAGGAGGCGAGTGTATGTCAGGACAGAAGAGTGTGGCGTTCCATCCTCTCTGCCTACCCCTGCGGGGAAACGGCGTGGTGGTAGTAGTAGTAGTAGTATATACATATATATATATATATATATATATATATATATATATATATATATATATATATATATATGTATTTATATATATATATATATATATATATATATATACATATATATACATATATACATATATATATATATATATATATATATATATATATATATATATATATATATATATATATATATATATATATATATATATATATATATATATATATATATATATATATATATATATATATATATATATATATATATATGTATATATATATATATATATATATATATATATATATATATATATATATATATATATATATATATATATATATATATATATATATATATATATATATATATATATATATATATATATATATATATATATATATATATATATATATATATATATATATATATATATATACAGTATCTACTCAATGAATTAGGGCCACGCAGAATTTCGCGCAATTTCTCAATTCAAACAGGAATAACTCAGAGAAAACCTTGAATAAAACAACATTGAATTTTATTTACACAAGAACACTTTATTACGCTTAAATTATGCATATATTTTCATATAAATATAGTTAGTATTTATTATTTCCACCTTTGGCAGAAATAACTGCCTCAATTCTTTTTGGCATACTTAAAATGCACTGTTTTATCGTGTTTTTTATTTCTTCGTCTTCTGACCTAATTTTTTGAATTTTTTTTTTAGACAGTCTACTGTCGGATTTGGGAATGAGTATACCTTATTTTTTAACATGCTCCATACGTTTTCTATAGGATTAAGGTCCGGAGAATTTCCAGGCCAGGGGAGCAAAGGCAGATTTTTGTTAGACAAAATTTTTATTATTGATTTAGCCCGGTGGCAAGGTGCCCCATCCTGCATGAAGGTGTATGGACCTTCTGTTGGGTCGAGTGTATGGTAGAAGGGCAATAAAATTCGTTCGAGGACCTGCTTATAGGAATTTTGGTTCATTGTTCCTTCCACGAAAAACAACGGCCCAGGTAAATTGTTAATAATACATGACCATATCATTGTTGCAGGGGGGTGTTTGATAACTTTAACCACACAGGCCTCATTGTAACGTTCCATTGGTGTTCTCCTGACGAATCGACGGCTCTCTGTCACGGCTTCTAACCGGCACTCATCACTAAAGATGACCTGAAAAATAATGAAAATTTAAGTTTAATTCAAATATATAAGTTTATTGACTAAAATGATATGTTGAAAATTCAATTTAAATAAATACCTTTTTCCAATCATCTACCGAGTAATTTCGATGTAGCCTGGCCCATTTTAATCGATCCGCTTTCATTCGTGGTGTCAATTTTGGTACTTTTACAGGGCGCCTGCATTTCAGATTTACTTCGTAAAGACGTCGCCTCAGTGTTGATACCGATATATTTATACCCTCTTCTTCCAATTTTATTTTTAATGTTTTTGCTGATGCACTTCGGTTTTCTAAGGCACTTTGAACGATTTTTTGATCAGTCCTCGGTGTTGTTTTTCTAATCTTACGACAGTTCTTTCGCTGATTGCTGGTGGCGGGTGACTGATTTTTTATTGATTTTGAAATTTTGTCCACTGTTTGACGAGAAACGTTTTCTTTTTTTGAAATTTCTCTATTAGATAGTATTCCTAATTTCAGTAGCACTATAACACTAGACTTTTTTTCCTCAGAAATGTCTTTACTTTTTCCCATTTTGTCCTTTTCAAAAAAAACACTTGTGTTTACAAAAAAAAATTATACTTTATGAACTAAAATTAAAAATTAAGTTTTTTTCACAAGACACGATAACTATATAACCTCTCTGAACAAAACAACAATCAGAACTCAAGAAACTTCACTAATAAATGAGATAGGGCTTTTTTTTGAACTTTCAACTATCTGTCTACCTGTGCTAATTAGGGACCTTTCTCAGAAAAAGGGTTTAAAATTTTGTAAACGCTTAAATAATCCAGGTATATTTTACATATTATTGAAGGTAATATACATGATATTAGATGTCAATAAAAAACTTAAAGTATTTATGTAAAATAAATGTAATAATCCAAAAGATTTCAGAGTATTCAAAAAAATAATGGGTGGCCCTAATTCATTGAGTAGATACTGTATATATACTCTCTCCACCGGGCACGCCTCTAGCCCGGGCGCAGGACCCGCGTGAGAAGCGGGCACGTGGCCCTCCGGCGCCCCGCGCCCGCACTACGCGCTAGCGGAAGTGTTGTCTCGCGGTTCAGAGGTCGCTATTGCTTATGCAAACGCTGGCCGCCGGCTCGGTGGGCCCCCAGCGGCGCCCAACGTGGGGCTCGCGGGAGGGGCCGATTCACAAATCGATAAGTCTTTCTTTAAAATAGTATGACCAACTTACCATCATATTGGGACACCTACATCATGCATATCGCTCACTCCTTTCAAGAACGTCATAAATAAAAAAAAGATTTTTCAGGAGAATGTTTTTGAAGTTTAAAAATATAATACAATGTACTAAAAATAAATATCAAGCCACTTATTGAACTTTTTACTGTGCAACAGATCTTTTTAGGTAAAACCTGAAGGTTTTTTCTCCATTTGAAAAATATTTAGTATATTTAAAAAAATAATGAAACAATACCTTTTCCTCAAAACACAAAAACAACACTTTCTGCCCTGTAGCGGGTAAATATTAAGTTAAAATATGTTTGCCTCTTTTACTGGGATAAAGTACATTTTCTGGGCATTCCGAAAATATGCACTACTGAAAATTGACGCTTTTTGATATATGACGTTGTTGAAAGGATTGAGCGATATATTGAAAGCTGTCCTACCGCATTTCCAGATCTGATACAGAAGCATTTTTTTTAGATGGTAATAGATTTTTGTCACGATGTTGGATTATTGGCTTATGAATTAAAATGAAAAATCACAAGACTATCGGTGACATTATTATTGAAATCTGTAGAGGAATTTGATGACGTATGCGAACGCACGTTTTACGTTTTATTAAAATATGTAAAGTTTAAACCTTCATATCTCCCTTAGTTCCCTACAGATTTCAATAAGAATGCTACCGATAGTCTTGTGATTTTTTCATATTAATTTATTTGCCCATAATCACACATCGTGATACTTATCCATTGCTTCAAATTTAGATTGCCTGAGCTCAGTCAAGTAGGCTCACATTTGGCATTAAACATATCGCTCACTCCTTTCAAGAACGTCATAAATCAAAAATCGTCAATATTCAATTGTGCATGTTTTCGTAATGCCCAGAAAATGTACTATATTCCAGCAAAAGAGGTATATTTTTAACTTAATATTTACCCGCTACAGGGCAGAAAATGATGTTTTTGCATTTTGAAGAAAAGGTATTGTTTAACTATTTTTTTAAGTATACTAAATATTTTTCAAATGGAGAAAAAATATTTTGGTTTTACTTAAAAAGATCTGTTGCACAGTAAAAAGTCAAATAAGTGTCTTGATATTTATTTTTAATACATTGTATTTTATGTTTGAACTTTAAAAACGTTCTCCTGAAAAATCGAGTTTTTTTTATTTATGACGTTCTTGAAAGGAGTGAGCGATATGGTAAATATGCACCTCTGAAATTTCTTAATTTGGCAGGTGCACCTTAAATAGAAAATGTTTGCGGAGCACTGGTTTAGGTGACCGCTTTATATAATTTTTTTAAATATACATTTTTTCGGGCACACTTTGAGAAGCCGTGGACGACACACCGCTCTACATTTAGCTAGTTCATTCAGTACATTTTGCCCACTTTCTTATCATAATAATGTGTTTAAAATGTATACATCGATTGGGCATAGATACGCTACTGACATCTTATGAAGCACTTCGGCTGTCCAAATTTAAAACACAGTAAGGGACATTTTTTTGTAGTAGGTTTTTTTTGCATTTATGGACTAAGTAGACTCTACTTAGTCCAAAAATGCAAAAAAAAACTAGTACAAAAAATGTCCCTTACTGTGTTTTAAATTTGGACAGCCGACTTGTGCTATATAGCAAAATATACTTAGTATATTTTGCTATATATATACTATATAAAAATTGTCAATTTTCAGTTGTGCATGTTTTCGGAATGCCCAGAAAATGTACTATATCCCAGCAAAAGCGGCATATTTTTAACTTAATATTTACCCGCTACAGGGCAGAAAGTGTTGTTTTTGCATTTTGAAGAAAAGGTATTGTTTAATTATTTTGTGAAACATACTAAATATTTTTCAAATGGAGAAAGAACCTTCAGGTTTTACCTAAAAAGATCTGTTGCACAGTAAAAAGTTCAATAAGTGGCTTGATATTTATTTTTAATATATATTTTATTATATTTTTAAACTTTAAAAACGATATCCTGAAAAATCAAGTTTTTTGATTTATGATGTTGTTGAAAGGAGTGAGTGATGTGATTATAATATATATATAATTTATATATATATATATATATATACAGTATATATATGTATATATATACTGTAATATTTATTCCATACTACCATGGACTGGTACCTGAAGCGGAGGCCTGATCACCTTTCCTTCATGTGTAAACGATCAAGATAACACTGCGTTTATATGACACAGTGCCCTATGCATCATTGGGGTGCGGATAAGGGTTTTATTATTATTATTTATATACATATAGATATATAAATAGATATATATATATATGTATAAATACTAAATTTTTTTTTTTTTAAATACTCCATACGAGCTTCCACACTTTATATCAAAATTTGTAATTATCAAAATGCAGTCAATTGTGAATTGAACTGACCGACAAGCGAGGAAGCCTCTCTTTGGCCTTGCGACAGGCCCGCCCAAATGTGCCCGCCATCGAACCGGCACCCGTCCGACCACTTTCTCCGCATTCCGCACGCCACTGGGCCACCGAGCCGGCCACCTACCTCTGCGCATACAATTACCGAAACACGCCTCGTGACGGCGACTTCAGAACGTCACCAGGGTATGCTCGGCTGCAACAGTTAAGAGACTAAAAGGAATTTTCAATTTATTCAACAAAAAAATAATATATACATAAATAAATAAAAATAAAAACCCTTATCCGCACCCCAATGGTGCATAGGGCACTGCTTGATATAAACGCAGTGTTATCTCGATCGTTTACACATGAAGAAAAGGTGATCAGCCCTCCACTTCAGGTACCAGTCCAGGGTAATGTTGAATAAATATTACGGCGAAAAAATCACTTATATTTATTTTACCCCCCTTGGGAATCGAACCCAGGACGTCCAGAGCGGTAGCCGAGCGTGCTGACTATTACACTACGGAGGCGGACATAAAAACATATGGAAAACTTTTATATTTCGATTCGCTGTGCCTCTCCAAAAAAGGAGACTGAGTTCTTGTGCTTGGAGAGGGACTTACACTCGCGGTTTAATGTTATATATTAAATGGTATAACAGTCTTTTTTTGTCAAAAAATAATATGAAAATAACTCCTGTAATTGGAGATAATCCAGATTTTGTGAACAAGTATTTGGACACACTCAAAATGTTGTAAATAAATTATCTGGTCAAATTATAAGCTTAAATAATTAAAAATGAAAATGGTATTTTCTGGCGTTTCTCATGTGTGTGATTATAATTCAGGATTCGGACCTCACATACTAATATAAGAATTTCTGCCCAATAAAAATCTTCTTTTCATCTCACCAATAGATGTCTCTAGTGAAGTTCTAGGAATTCAAGAACAATGTTTCTAAATCGGTTCATATATATAGAGCTTCCAAGAATTTGAGTAGTGTGGTTGTCAATAATGGGTAGAATTGGTGAATGTTACACGTATGTAAAGTGATCACTTAAACCAAGCCCCGTAAATGCCCAGACTTCCATATTCTTCTTCATCTTTGATGAGATGTCAAAAAATGATATGAAAATTTAATAAATTGAATTGAATTATAGATACTACAGAAATCTGTTTGGAGGTTAGACTAACATTCAAACAGACGTTACTCGTATGGGTTTTCATCTCGGAACGTCTTAATACCGTCACAATGGACCAATTGGCGTGTCCGCATGCCTAATAGCTGTTTCAGACGCACAAATCCATTCTGCCGACCGAACGGTACTATCACAATTGCAACTTGGCAACCATGGATACAGAAAAAAATCCCAACCTGGCGTTAATACGGACATCTTGCTTCACCTAGGGCCGCCATGGTGAATAGGGCCGAGTGATAATCACTCGGGAGGAATATCTAATTTAACATACTCGACCCATAAAGGTTTGTATTAGACTCGTGAAGTGTTTATAACACCCGATATAATCAATATTTTCATTCGTCATTTTCTTTTGAAAAATTCGCCTTCGTAAAAACGTCGTTTTCGTAAGTTGGTGACGAATGACGTCGCAGAAACGAATCCTCACTACACTACTATTACAGCTCTATAAAGCGGATACATAACGGGATACGCTCCATAATACACCCGATGACGTATGCGAACGCACGTTTTTCGTTTTATTAAAATATGTAAAGTTTAATCCTTCATGAGGTCAGGTTAGGAGTCCAAATAATCGGCGGGTTTGTATGAGGAGATGCATGAACGTGGAACAGAATGTTTGCAAAGACAGAGTGGTGTGGCGTTCTATTCTCTCTGCCTACCCCTGCGGGGAAGCGGCGTGACGGTTAGTTAGTTGGTTATAAATCATCTTTTACGCGTATTATAGCGTAGACCTAATTGAATGACCCTGAAGGCAGTATAAGTGCCCTATCGACAGTCGGATTTGCATAAAGCACCCATGTCGCTATTGTTGCTACGGTCACGCTTGGTTCCTTCTTGCTTAACAGGCTCGTAAGACCTTTCCCATCGTAATAGCTGACCCAAATTCTATGCCTGACACGCGAAACCGATGTTTTGATGTATTTTGTAGACCCGTTTTCATATATTTTCAAGTATTTTTGTGTATTTTGTAGACCATTTTTTCATATATTTTCAAGTATTTTTATGTATTTTGTCATATATTTTCAAAAATTACTGTTTTTTGTAGACCGTTTTTCATGTATTTTCAAGTATTTTTATGTATTTTATAGACCATTTTTCATATATTTTCAAGTATTTCTATGTATTTTGTAGACCATTTTTTATGTATTCTGTAGCTTTTAAAAAAATGTATATAGAAGATATTTTTTAATGTATTTTTTAGACCGTCCTTGTTGTATTTTACGTATATAGGTTTTTTCAATGAATTTTGTGGACCTTTTTCCATATTTTGTTGTACACATTTCTTTTTCCATATATTTTGTAGACCTTTTTCCATATATTTTGTAGACCTTTTTCCATATATTTTGTAGACCTTTTTCCATATATTTTGTAGACCTTTTTTCATATATTTTGTAGTCCTTTTTCCATATTTTTGTAGACCTTTTTCCATATATTTTGTAGACCTTTTTCCATATATTTTATAGTCCTTTTTCCATATTTTTTGTAGACCTTTTCCCATATATTTTGTAGACCTTTTTCCAAATATTTTGAAAACTTTTTTTAAATATTTTCTAGACTGTTTTTGATAAATTTTGTAGACCGTTTTCGATATATTTTGTAGGACTTTTTTTAATATATACCCTTTTCATGCATTTTGTAGACTTTTTAAAATATATTTTGTAGACCATTTTTGATATATTTTATTGACCTTTTTTTATAAATATTTTGTAGACTGTTTTTGATATATTTTGTAGACTTTTTAAAATATATTTTGTAGACCATTTTTGATATATTTTATTGACCTCTTTTGACATAGTTTGTTGACTGTTTTTTATCTAAAGTCTCGTCATATTGAACGACGGCGGTTGCGTTCACTTTGGGGTTTTTGACACGTGGTGAATGTGACGATTTTTAGCAAGATGAGGGTGACATTCTTTTTTCAAACAAGTTCTACAGTTTTCAGTTTGTCTCATCAATGAACAACCTTTACGAAAGCGTCGACGTAATTTTTACGAAGTTAGCATCTCTATTAATTTTATCCACTTAATTATAATCTGGGAATGACAGTGAATATGTATTCAAGATCAAGTTTCAATGCCAATGGGTACTGCTGACCTTGGAAGGGTTCAGAATCCACGACGTATGTTTTCCACTTAGGAATACTAGATGAGAGACCTCCCTCTCTTCAGAAGTGTGCTAGGGTGTAGAGATTCAAGGTCACAGTATCATAGCCAATGACCTAGGAAGGGTTCATGATCCACGACGTATGTTTTCCACTTAGAAATGCTAGATGACAGCCCCCTCTGACCTCAGAAGTGTGGCAGGCTGTATAAACACAAGGTCACAGTGTCAATAGCTGCTGACCTATGAAGGGTTTAGATATGTTTACTAGTCGGGAATGCTATAAGATAGGCCTCCCTCTCTTCAGGAGTGCGGCAGGCTGTAGAGATTCAAGGTGACAGTGTTAATAGCTGGTGACCTAGGAAGGGTTTAGATATGCTTACTTCTTAGGAATGCTAGATGATAGGCTTCCTCATGTCAGGAGTGTGGCAGGCTGTTGAAACACGAGGTCACAGTGTCAATAGCTGCTGACCTAGGAAGGGTTTACTACTCAGAAATGCTAGATGATAAGCCTCCCTCTCTTCAGGAGTACCAAATAAAAGAGATTCAAGGTCACTGTGTCAATAACGGCTGACCTTTTTAGGGTTTAGAATCCACGACGTATGTTTAGTACTTATAAATGCTAGATGATAAGCCTCCCCCTCTTCTGGAGTGTACCAGATAAGAGGGATTCAAGGTCACAGTGACCTAGGATGGGTTCAGAATCCATGACGTATGTTTTCCACTTAGGAATGCTAAATGAGAGGCCTCCCTACCTTCAGCGGTGTGCCAGGTGTGTAGAGATTCAAGGTCACGTGATAATACTTGCTGACCTGAAGAGAAGAGAGAGGCCTCCTTCTCTTCAGGAGTGTACCAGATAAGAGGGATTCAAGGTCACAGGTGGGTTTAGAATCCATAACGTATGTTTTCCACCAAGGAATGCAAGGTGATAGGTCTCCTTGCTCTCGGTAGTGTTTTGCCCTCTTGACTACTCAGGAACGCTTGATGATGACTAACCTCGAGTGTGTACGTTGTCCCCAGGAGCGTGGCAGGCAGTGAGCGTACCCAGGCGACCGAGAGGCCGATGCGCGCCGGCTGAGCCCCGCGCACCCACCCACTAGAGCATGGCGTCCAAGGCCATCAGCGAGGCGAGCGGCAAGCGGCTGCTGGCGGCCGCCGTGGCCGGCACCGCCATGGTGCCGTGCCGCTGCGCCGCCTACGCGGCCGGGGACGACTGGGAGGCGATCGTCGCCGAGAACCCCTGGCTGCGGACGGAGGTGAGTGCGGGGCCCTTTATGGGGCCGCTCTGGAGGCATCTTCGTTCCTTTTAGGGGACATTGGTCCTCTACTAGTCCTTTTCTGAGGGCACTGTTGGACCTTTTAGGGTACATTGAAGTCATTATTGATGCTCAATTTCTAAGCCATTCATGATGATTACTGTGGGCGTTGTCGGTCCTTTTAGGGTACATTGAAGGCATTGGTGATGTTTACTGAAGGCATTGTTGGTCCTTTTTGGGGACATTGGTCCTTGTTTTCCGAGCCATTCATGATGCTTACTGAAAAAGCACTATTGGCCCTTTTAGGGTACATTGAAGGCATTATACTCATTTTATGGGACGTACCCAAACCATAGATGATGTTTACTCAAGGCATTGTTGGTCCTTTTAGGGGATATTGTTCCCCGTTTTCTGAGCCATTCATGATGTTTACCGGGGGCACTGTTGGACCTTTTAGGGTGTATTGAAAGCATTGGTCTTTCCTTTTTTAGGCCATATTTGATGTTTACTGGAGACATTGTTCATTCATTCAGGGTGATTAAAGGCATTGGCGATGTTTAGTAAAGGCATTGAGTTCATTTAGGGTACATTGAAGGTATCGGTGCTCATTTTCTAAGCCATTCTCGAGGACTAACGCCTTAAAAACACCCTAAATGGGCTAAAGGCGTTGTTAGTCCATTTAGATGTTTTTAAGGCATTAGTCTTCATTTTTGGGCATCGATGCTCTTCTATGGGGTGTATTGAATTGCTCATTCTTTATACTTTTCTATGAAGCAATTATTGATGCCCCAATATGACGTGTGTGGAAAGTCCACAGCAGAGGATTGACACGGTGTCTGATGTTAACAGAAACTAGTCGCCAAGGCGGACCAGCTCATCAAGCGGCGAGGCAAGCTGCAGCTGGTGTGCGTGGGCAAGCCCCTGGCGGGCGTGCAGCAGTGGATAGCGGAGCGCGCCGACAAGCGCTGCGTGGTCGGCGCCACCGAGGGCCGCCTGCACTCCTTCATCGTGGAGCCCTTCGTGCCGCACACCCAGGTAAGGCACCGTGACCCTACTCTCCCGTATGTACTGCTCTAACCATTCTCCATACATGATCACACCATCTAATACACGCTTGATCTTCCCAACTATACCTGCCTCAGCTGCACATATTCCGGAAGGTGTTCTTCCAATCTCCGACACATCTGAGCAGTCTGTTCTCCTTGCAGAATGAGGAGATGTACATCTGCATATCGTCGGGCCGCGCCGGCGACAGCATCCTGTTCCACCACGAGGGCGGGGTGGACATTGGAGACGTGGAAGCCGTGGCCAAGACCTTCCTGGTGCCCACCGGCGACGGCCTGGACGCGCCGGCCATGGAGAAGGCGCTGCTGCAGGCGGTGCCGGCCGCCAAGAGGAAGTAGGTTCTTGCTCTCTGGCCGTTTCGAGGATCTTGTAGGGTTTTATTGGTTAGCAGCATCATGCTGTATCAGGTTCTGTCGTATTTGAAGAGCATTTCTCGGACTAGTCTGCGTTTGGTGTTACTGTAGACCCGTGCTAACTGAATTTGGTTGGTTATACACCCGTGCTAACTGGACTTGGTGTGGCTATAGGCCCGTGGTAACTGCACATGGTGTGGCTATAGGCCCGTGCTAGCTGCACATGGTGAGGCTATAGGCTAGTGCTAACTGCACATGGTGTGGCTATAGGCCCGTGCTAGCTGCACATGGTGTGGTTATAGACTGGTGCTAACTTCACATGGTGTAGATATATACCCGTGCTAACCACTCTTATGTCCCTTTGATGGTGGTGTTTTACACCCTCGTGCTATGCTAGCTTCTCCTCGTATTCGAAGACTATATCTCGAACCA
>NW_028283011.1:0-12488 GCF_059751285.1 Brachycentrus maculatus | reverse complement strand
TCATCAAACATCAAACTCTGACAGAAGGGTTAGCCGAGATGCGAGAGAAATGCACACTACACCCACTAACGTCACGATTGTTGGAATTTATTTTGCTCTTCGCAAGTTCTGGGCGCCTAATACCTACTAATAATATGTGATGGGATTACAATTTGGGAGATTGATTTATTAACAGATATAAAAGGTATACAAGGTTTGAATGGCCGTCTTTTTTTTGAAAAAATAACATGTTTGTATAAGAAGTATAAAAGTAATGCTAATTAATATTCCAACGTTGTTTTATATGTACAAAATTTCCTTTTGTAATTATCATAAAAGAAGTTATATGACCAAATATCATTTCGAAATTCGTTAGCTTTTCAGTATTAACATCCTATTATAATTTCTTCTACACACACAATCATGATAGTCTGGAAATAGATTTTGAATGCAGAGAGATTTTTGCCTATTTTATTAAAATTTTCTCATTACCCATTTAAGTTTACTATTAAATAACTTTAAATCAATAAATGTTTTTTTAAATTAAAGCATAAAAAAACAGTTTTCATTATTGTTCAACTTTTTTACGATTATAAATTATAATATTTATTTTGGAAATATTATCAAAATAACTTTTTTCTTATAAAGAATCTTACTTAATTTAATAATATTTTACGAAATATAACAAATAAATATTTTTTTAAAAATATAGTTTATATTAATAAAAAAATATTTATAGAATAGAATTGTATTCATATTGATTTATTATGTACTGTCAAATGGATAAACTATATTTACGTTGGCAATCCTGTGGGATGATACCATACTTTTTTTTTTCAACTTTAAACTCAAAAATATATACGAAAATAAGTACTCAAATATGTGATATTTTAGATTTATTCAAAGAAAGGAAATGGGTCATATTTACGACATTTTTTAAATGAAATTTTGATATTCTTACCCTTATCCCCACCCAATGGTGTATAGAGTACTGTATTGAATATAGCCAGTGTTATCTTGATCGTATAATTCATTGAAGAGAGGTAATCAACATTAAGTTTCAGGTGCCAGTTTAGGTTGATACTAAATTAATATTGGAGTGGAAAATCACATATCTTGACTCCCCAGGAAATCGAACCCAGGTCCGTCAACACTGTAACCCAACACGCTTACCACTACATTTCTGTAGTGGATAAAACAGAAACACACAAATTTACTTAATGCTTATTTTATTCACAACATTTTGAGTGTGTCCAAAACTTGTTCACAAAATCTGGTTTATCTCCAATTACAGGAGTTATTTTCATATAATTTTTTGACATCTCATCAAAGATGAGGAAGAATATGGAAGTCTGGGCATTTACGGGGCTGACGACAGCCCCGTAAATGCCCAGACTTTCATATTCTTCTTCATCTTTGATGAGATGTCAAAAAATAATACTTATTTTATTCAATATTTTGAATGTTGTACTATCCCAATTGACTTTTTGTTCCGTTTTAATAAAATGCCTTAATCATCTCTACACGAGGAGTTTATGAAATATTGCTTTTGTCAAAGTCTAGTGGTCATAACGAACACATACGGCGATTAAAATGTTAAACAATTTAATATATATTCTATTGTGTTTGACTGAAATAGCTTTTATTCATGTTTCTTATAATTTCATCGTGTCTGCTGACTGCATTTTTCTAAGCGAAACCGATTAAACAAGTTACAAACGTAATAATTATTCTAAGTGTTTAAAGTAGCACTGTTTTAATTAAGTATCGACAATTACTTCGTAAGCACAATCTTGCATCTAACTACACGTTGCATCTGATTAAATCTTTAACAACTTCAGACCTTGAAAACGATACGCGAATGCAAAACTAAATGCAAACAAACGCAGTACATGTGAAAATGCAACTGGTAACTAACTCTACAATAGTGGTTACAAAAAAAGTGACTGTCATGTTTTCGTAATTTTATATTTTAATTAATCAATTGAAACTTGATACCTGTTAAATGTATATATTTCTTGTAAATTATAGAATAAAATAACAACTGTATAGATTTTTTTCAGAACAGGGTTTTGTCGTAACCGAAATCACCAGTCTGATAATGTATGTAAAAAAAAATTATAGTTAATATTTTATTCTATTAAGATACACACACACTTGTACATATTTATAAATATATATATATATATATATATATATATATATATATATATATATATATATATATATATATATATATATATATATATATATATATATATATATATATATATATATATATATATATATATATATATATATATATATATATATATATATATATATATATATATATATATATATATATATATATATATATATATATATATATATATATATATATATATATATATATATATATATATATATATATATATATATATATATATATACATATATTCTGAATGCGTTGAATGACTTGTCTTGATAGATTTTTAGAAATAGTGGTATCTACCACGCCAAATTTAAATAAAAAAATAAAAACCGTTTATATTTTGATATTTCTCATAAACAATTTAAATTTATTTTTATAATTTAAATCGAAAAACTTAGAAGTTAAAAATGAGACAATCAGAACCATCTAACTATACAACATATTCATAGACATTCGTTTGAAAATGCCACAACTATTGTAGATGAAACAATTGTCATAATATAAATTTTTATGTGTTTTATTTTTAATAAAATACAACTAAGTTGACTCAAAAAATCTGTGTTTGATTTAAAAATTATTGCATAAATTAAAATGGAGTTCTACAAATTGAACATATTTCATCATAAAATTATATTTTTATGGAATTCAGGACTGATTTTTTAGTATTTTCACGTTATAAGACGATCCTTTTCATTTTCATTGAAATTTATAGGTAATTTAGTCCCATCATGCATGTGTTTGAATTAAATATCAAAAAATGTAGTATTCAATTATTTTGGATCAATATTGGACAAGTTTTTAGCAATTGAGAAAACACTTTAGATTTTTGAAATTAAGTTAATTTTAGAATCAATTTTAGAAAAATAAAAGGTCAAGTAATTTTTTTTTTCAAATATATTGTAATGTTATCTATTATTTCTAAATGAGGTCCTAAGTGCGACCCATTAGGTTCGATTCTCCAGTGAAATACAGATAAACAATTCAGGAAATGCACTCACAAAGGACATCACAGTGGTGAATAATGAAAGGACTCTGGTCATGTAGCGATATCAGTCGACTTCCTCCATATGTCAATCAGCGAGGACAAAGCCGGGAAGACGGAATTTCAAAACACATCCAAAATATTAATTCCATCTACATTAGTTTTACATATTGTAAAAATATATGTAGAGTGAATTTTGTATAGGAAATTATTACAAGACTCAACATTTTGAGTGTGCAAATAGTTGTTCACAAAATCTGGATTATCTCCAATTACAGGAGTAATTTTCATATTATTTTTTGACATCTCATCAAAGGTGAAGAAGAATATGGAAATCTGGGCATTTACTTACACCCGTGTAACGTTCACCAATTCTACCCATTATCGACAACCACACTACTCAAATTCTCGTAAATGCCCAGACTTCCATATTCTTCTTCATCTTTGATGAGATGTCAAAAAATAATATGAAAATGACTCCTGTAATTGGAGATAATCCAGATTTTGTGAAAAAGTATTTGGACATACCTAAAATGTTGTGTACATACTTAGACGTCAAAAAATATAGTATTATAACCTTAATATGTTTAAATTTACAAAGCATAATTTTTTTAAGCGTTTTGTTTTCTAACTTTGCACTATTCAAACTCATTTTGTAGTTCTTTCCAAAGTTTACCTATTCCGAACAATGGGACAGTGACGCAAATTGTATACCTGCCTTGAAATTCATTTGTGAAATCAAACAATGCTTCTGTTTCCTAACTTTGGGGATCGGGCCCGACACAGCCCTGCCGATGGATGCTCGTCGATGCTGAAGGGGATTTTGCAGTTACTTCCGATCCAAGTATGCGATACTCTAAATACCGAAGCTACCTGCTTCATATTGCATTCCATACAAATCACCAGATAGCGAATTAAGATAATATACTCGTAGAAATACCCGCATTCCGTGAACTCTACTTTTAAGATTTTCAGATAAAATAATACCACCGACTCAAAAAGAAGACATCATTTACACAATTTATTGTAGGTATTTTACATTAATTTGTGCAAAAATATTAAACTTCTTTATTTTTACCCTAGTATTGGTAATTCTTAAATATTTATTTATTATTTCTTAAAAGAATTGTACATGTGAACATTAGCTTGTCTAATTTACACCAGCTTTTACGAGTAAGGGTTTTTTATTCATTAATTGATTCGATACTTTGTGGTAATATCTGTCCATTGGTGAGTACTACTAGTAGTGGTATTTACCAAGTAAAACATAAATTGCAGTTCCCCTTACAATTGCAGCTTTTATCCGTTTCCTCTTTTTTTTATTAATACTCGTAGTACTAGGAATGGAACCAAAAGTAACAATAATAATTTCAGCAAGGCGATGGAATGCGATGATGTGATTAGAGAAGCCGAGTGTCAAACAGATTGCTGGTATATAGCAAATAACAAATAAAATAGAGAAGAAATAAAAGGTAAAGAATATGTAAAGGAAAACATATCCCCAAATTTTTTTTAAGAAAAACATGGTTTGTGCTTTATATATCTATTAATTTCCGTAAACAAGTATTGAATTTATTTAAAAACGATATTAAAACAAACACTTCCCGTATTATTTCAAAGCGTTGGAAAATTTGGTAATAAATAATATTTTTACGTGTTAACAATATGTCAAATACTAAAAAACCGTTTTCCATTTCTGAATAATATTTATTTACATCTGCACACAGCTTTCAAATTTGCTCGTTATAAATGAATTATTATGTTCTTTGGGTGGATTTCTCATAAATAATAATAACTGCAGCATTCAAGGTTTTTTGTCTCTTTTTTCTTTATTATTTCTGTGTTATACATAGATGAATATGTATATAAATATATATATATATATATATATATATATATATATATATATATATATATATATATATATATATATATATATATATATATATATATATATATATATATATATATATATATATATATATATATATATATATATATATATATATATATATATATATATATATATATATATATATATATATATATATATATATATATATATATATATATATATATATATATATATATATACATCAACGATACAAATTAAATCAAATAATTATTTTTAAACAATTAATATATAATATATTATAAGATAAGATATTTTATTTATTGTTTCGGCATTAACTTTGTGGTAAGACATGTTACAATGATTACATTACTATACAGACCTGAATGATGGAAGTTTAACTTCTGAAACATGAAGTCTATAATAAAACTCAAGTGGTAAAAAACGAAGTGTTTTCTTAAATCATTGTAAGATAAGATAATTGAGTGATCCATGAATATGAAATTCTACATGGTTGTTACAGGACAAACGACCTGGCATTTGGTGGGGTTAAGTGATCACTTGTGCAACGTTCATGTTTATTGCAATATTTTTTTAACAACGTAAATATTGCTGATGGATTCAATTCGTATGTTAGTTGCAATTTTTATAGATGTGGAATTTTGGCTGATTTGTGATGCCCTCAGTTGAAAATTTATGTAATTGAGCATAGGAGAGATTCATTCATAATCAGTTCACATATACTCGTATATGAATAGGCGGCGATTCATATAAAGTTGAAACACCTGTGATATACATATATTGATGTATCATCCGTAGGGTAAATAATCCAATATCTTATAGAATAAGCAATACAAAAAATATATTTTGTATTTAAATATTGTGGATATGATTTAGATTAGAATTTCTAATTATCGTAATGTATTTATTTAGCAATTATTTTTTTGCATCACAATACCACAATATTGTTAATATTAAATAATTATAAAGGCAAGGCGTTTATTAATATCAGAACAACGGAAATTAGTATCAAATCATTCATCTCTTTGGGAAGGTAGGTCTAAATTTGACGTCGAAAGTAACCTGATCAAAATCTTATTAATTTCAAAGAATATTGTTTCGTGAACCGAATATAACGCAAATGAACCATTAAGGGGAAAAATCAATCCTTGGTATCTTGCTCCTGTCAGAACTCACTTTAATGCGATCGGACAACGCCATGCCAAAACAAGTCTGCTAAGGAATATTTATTATCACCAACCAACCAGTAGTTTCCGTTCTGAAGGAATGGAAAGAGCTTTCATACACGATCAATTTAAGTCAGACAACCGATGCGACGCATCGTGTCGGGTATGTTGCCCTGGTAGCGCTAAATTCCTATAAGAAGTTATGTATTATTATTAAAATAATAATTAATCATTTCTAACCTTTATGTGTTGTAAATTTTATTACCATAAGTTCGTAGTTTATTTTATTTATAAAAAACATTTTCGAAATTAACCAATAAATATTATAAATTACTTCTAAATTGAATGTTTACGATTTAAAAATAATAAAAAAAAACTCCGATAGCTTAGTTTATTACTATATCTCGTGATTTTGTGTTCATTCATATGTCAACGAGCGTACATACTACATTATTTTTATTCGTAATAGCATTTAAATCAGTATACTCGTATGTTGATGATAATTTACAAGTAAATGTAAAAGTGAGCATATCGCAGTCGTACAGGAGAAAGTGACTAACTAACAAAACGTAAAATGTTAAGGCGGGCCATTTAAGTCGCTTTTAGGCCAGCTTGGTAAGAAAATAAACATTAACAGAGTTAATCATTTTTAACAAGTCAATATATAATATTATACTTCCAAGTTTAAAATCGCTTTGGGATTTTTTTCAGGGCAGTATTAAGCTTGTAAGATATCAAATAGTCTAATATTTTTTGCAAAAAATGCACTTGGTCACTTACTCCTGTATGACTACGATATGAGAGTATTGAAAAAAGTTCAATTCGTCTTTTCGACATCCAAAAAAGTATGGCTCTGTGTAAAATACTGATTAATTCCTTGAACGAAATCAATATAAAAACGCTAAATTCGATGCTCCATATTATGTAAATTTAAATACAATAAAGCTACGAAGACGAACAGATAATATTTTTTTATAGACTAAAAAATCGACCGATTTTGTCGTCGTTAATCGTGAATCGTGCGTCGTAATTCTTAACTTAACCAAATTCCGGGAATAAAGTAACGCTTAAAAATTCTAAACGTAACATACTCGGACAAAGCTCCCGACAGCTTTGCATTCGAAATAGGAAATCGAGATGTTTGTAGATGAACGATGGCGATAGCTTCAGGAAATCGTCGTTCACGACTCCGAGTTACGTTTATCAATATTTATCGGTATTTTATTTAGAAATGTAATAACTTGTAGGTTTTAGTACATCGCTTTTGATTTACGAGTATAATCTCTTTACTTTGTATGGAGACCGAGCTTGTCGAACCTTTAAAAATAACTTCGATCAGATCAGAGGCTTCAAACTTTATTGGATAATCTCCTTCAAGCAAGATTCAGTGTTATTACACATACACATACTAAAAAAATCAAAACACATTAACTTTTTAACGACTTCATTTCTAAAGACAATTTCCACGTAGCCTTTTACTAAGTTTGTTTACTTGAATGACTTTAATGAAAAGGGTGTATAGATAAAGTCGAGTAAGAGTTCAGTGCTTTGTATAGCGGACTCTAAGTCAATCCACAATATGATTCCTATTTTTTAGTACACCCCACTTAAGCTTAATATTCAAATAAAATATATCTTAATGTCAAATATACATTTGTTTGATTGATTGAAAAGAAGGTTTGTAGGTACAAACATATGTTGTACATTTAAACACACACAAACACATTGTGTGTATGTACATATATATATATATATATATATATATATATATATATATATATATATATATATTGTGTATATATATATATATATATATATATATATATATATATATATATATATATATATATATAAATATATATATATATATATATATCTATATATATATATATAAATAAATATATAAACGTTTGAATTTCCATCCGTTATGTTTTAATATTATCTAAAAAACGTAAAATTTTAAATATCTCACTACTCTACAACACGTCCTCTTATTTCTTCTGCAAAATAACATTTTCAAATATCTATAAACGTCAGTTTTAGATCATCAACTTGATACAGGACTTGTCTCATCACTTCCTTCTTACTTAATAAGCACTTAGAGAAATGTTTATCAGAAATTAAGGTCAACCTAAAAAATTATGTCAGTATTTTTGAGGTAACATAAATATTTATGAAGTGTGCGTGATACTCAATACAGTTTTATGTTTTTACAATACTTAACAATTTACTGTAGTGGTGAATGAGAGTATCATAAAAACTTAATTTTAAAACTGGACGATTTCAGGATATTAAAAGTAGAATAATACGACCTCTTTTGAGGATTTGAATAAATTACACATTATATATCATTACGAGAAATAAAAATACTTTGTGTTCTGATCCACTCACATTTTTATTAACCAACTTGTTTTGGCAACAACCTGTTGCCCTCTTCAGGGTTTCATTTATTACTATTTATTACTAGTAATAAATGAAACCCTGAAGAGGGCAACAGGTTGTTGCCGAAACTAGTTGGTTAATAAAAATGTGAGTGGCTCAGAACACAATGTGTTTTTATTTCTCGAAATAATATATCAATATGATCCACAAAGTTAATGCTTTCAATATTCAAAACACAAATTACACATTGCCATTTTTTCCTTATTTTTCTCCCAGTTTTTTGGTAACAAAATCCATCCTGAATTAATTTTCAAACATAATCCCTGAAGCGTTGTGAGAATAAGGTACACCAGAAATCACAAGAAACCCGACACCAATGCCCTTGAAAGGCTCGAACTGCGCTTTGAAAATAATATGCAAGAAATTCATACATTGTAGTATATTCTTGATGACAGCTTGGAGATTATCTTCAAGCTGTTATTAACACTTCAACTTGACTTGAAATCAGAGAATTTATAACGATAAAACTTTGTTTTACGCAGCTGTTTTATTCGGATTAGCGGATGGATGTTTTTTCTTTGATATCCAATACAATGTATTGAAAAATTTCTTATAAAGTTGAAACTCAATAGCACATTAAATAATTACTTTGATTGGTTCATTGCACCTTCCATAAGGAAACGTATAATCGAGTAATTGAACGCCTGTAGTTTAAGGGAGACTCACACTCTTCTTTATTTTTTTTAGGAATAACCCGTACAACCTCAATTTAAAAGGGTTGTCTTCAGATTCCAGAGTAAGGATAGATAAGGTAGATATGAAAAAGATAACACAAACCTACACCAAGTTTTTAAAATGCAATTAGGGGAGTTGAACCCCCGACGCCAGTTTCGCAGTCAAGCGTCTACCCAATTTGCCATAATATCTATCCTTAAATGATATTATTCAATATTATTTTTTGACATCTCATCAAAGATGAAGAAGAATATGGAAGTCTGGGCATTTACGGGGCTTACGACCGTCATAGGCTGGTTTGAGTGATCACTTTACACACGTGTAACATTCACTAATTCTACCCATTATTGACAACCACACTACTCAAATTCTTGGAAGTTCTATATATATGAACCAATTTAGAAACCTTGTTCATGAATCACTAGAACTTCACTAGAGACATCTATTGGTGAGATGTAAAGAAGCTTTTTATTAACTCACATACTAATATAAGAGTTTCTGCTTAAAATTATAAGTATGCCATATGCATACATGTATAGAAATTGTATAAAATTGTATTTAAAAAATGTTACTTTATTAAATAAATTAAGAACATATTATATATATACATATAAATATATATATATATATATATATATATATATATATATATATATATATATATATATATATATATATATATATATATATATATATATATATATATATATATATATATATATATATATATATATATATATATATATATATATATATATATATATATATATATATATATATAAAGATAATTGTATTTTTGGTGAATGGCATTTCCCAGTGTCCATCATATATCCGTTCTTTTCTGTATATTTTGTACTTAGTATTAGTACAAATTGCACAGCAGCATACGTATAAAGTCACTATAGTGCATCGTTTTAATTACATAAAAGAAAGGTTATCAGACCATATTTCAGACGCCATTCCCTAGTAACATATAAAATACATACAAAAAATAATACTAGTGCCGTGAATTGAATCCTGGACATTGTGTATGGTACCTAACTCAACGTTCCAACTACCAAATTACCTAAATAAATTATATTCGCATGTCTGCATTGCCCTTATTGTAGTTTTAAATATTCTAGTTGATAACCGTTTTGCTAGGATTGGGTCGCACTGCGCGGAATTAGCTCTGTGCGGAGTTGGTGTTTAATTATGCATTAAGCATGAAATGCAATTATCGAACTAGAAAATGATAGTTTTCAGACTAATTTCCACAACACTAATGCGGAATAATGACACAGTGCATTGTTTGTCTATGAATATATCAATTGCGAGGACATTTTACAGGCACTTCGCCTTTTGTTTAAATTGTACCGTTTGATCATATCTTCAGCACGCAATCAATTTTGTTTTGAAAATGTGTGATACTTATTTACATACACGTTTTATAAAGAGCTAAAATAATGGTTAATTAAAAAAAGACTGGCGTTTGATTCGGTTTTCTGTATAATTAATTCTCTATTTTTTTAATGTCTGTGTTTCAAATTAATGCACTTTTCATATATTTCATTATTTCTTAATAACCTAAAATAACAACTTTTATTATTTACGTACTCATTTGGACGTTCCATTTAAAATGTTAATATTAATTCCATATTTATTTTGTCTTAAATTTGTATAATTTTAAAGTCAAATAGGTCTTTAACAAAAATATAAAATTTTAAATGTAAAAAAATGTGTTTACAGTTTTTTTATGCAAAAAAAAATTTTACACGCAGCATATAAAATTAGAAATAAAATTAAAAAATTGAGAAAATACATTTGTTTAACAAATAAATTAAATAAGTTACATGGCTCTCTTTGGGATTGGATTATTAGAATAACATATAATATTTTTAAATACTATAATTTTAACTACATTCGCCATTTCTAAATACCGTAAAATAAACAACTTTTTCGACGTTTGATTGTTTTTATATTGTATTATTTTATTTTATTTACCTACTTATTCAAAGTCCCATCATTTATCAAAATAACTGAATATTGATAAACATCGACAAAAAATGGTCGTACCTATTGCAAAAAAAGCAATATTTCAACTTGGTACATAAACAATTTAATTATGAATGCTCACCACACAATGGGTATTATGCGCTAAATTGTTAAATCCAAATTTGAACAATATGGCGTAACAAAAAAACGACGAAACACGCGCCCGTCGAAGTAAAAAATTACGGGATCGCGCCTTTATCTTTCTCAATGCCGGCGCGCCAAAGGGTTGCAATATTTCATTATTAAATCCGCAAATAAAACGAAAAATATTAACCCCCTTTTGTTTATGATTAAGCATGTGCGCATAAATCGCCCCATATTTAAATAAATCGTAGATCAATATCATTTAATTTACGATGTGTTAGGAGCTTTCACATTCTGGCTAACGGCAAAATAAAGGTGCAACACATAAGCGACGGATGCAACCATATTACATTGGTTTATTTTGTTCATTTGGTTTATTTTGTCCGCCTCCGTAGTGTAATGGTCAGCATGCTCGCCTACCGTTCTGGAGGTCCCGGGTTCGATTCCCAGGGGGGTTTAATAAATATAAGTGATTTTTTCACTCTAATATTTATTTAATATTACACTGGGCTGGTACCTGAAGTGGAGGGCTGATCACTTTTCCTTCATGTGTAATCGATCGAGATAACACTGCGTTTATATGAAGCAGTGCCCTATGCACCATTGGGATGCGGTAAGGGATTTATTATTATTATTATTATTTTGTTCATATTATTTTTAAGAACTTTTGCAATTTCAAAGTAGATACTCAAAATATATTATACATATATACATATATACATATATATATATATATATATTTATATATATACATATATATATATATATATATATATATATATATATATATATATATATATATATATATATATATATATATATATATATATATATATATATATATATACATATATATATATATATATATATATATATATATTTGTGTGTATATAATTAATTTGGATAATTTATATAGCGCCATTTTTGTAAAATACTGTGAATGAATTGGGGAAAAGAAGATGGTGGAAATGATTTAGCAAACAAATATGTTTTTGTTTTTTTCTGTGTTTTTATTATTTGAAATAATTGATCATACCAAGTACTCTATATAGTACTATT
>NW_028283010.1:5000-8867 GCF_059751285.1 Brachycentrus maculatus | reverse complement strand
TCTCGTCCTACCAAAGATGTCTCTACTGAAGTTTTAGTGAAGTTTAACACTATATTTCGAGTTTGATCGATATATCTAGAAGTTTTAAGAATTTGAATAATGTGGTTGTCAGTCATGGGTAGAATTGGTGAATGTTACACGTGGGTAAGTGATCACTTAGACCAACCTATGACGGTGGTAAGCACTGTAAATGTACAGAAATTCCTTTTTTTTCACCTTTGTTGAGATGTCATGAGATAGCATGTGAATAATTACTACTTTATTAATACTTAAATGTCATATCAATACGAAATAACTGCCGAAAATTTTATATTTCAGAGAATTAAAGATACCCATATACAAATGTGCAGTAGAAGTACTCATTACCCAACGGTTCCAGATTCAAGCAAATATCATTTGAATATTCATAGAAAAATATATTTTTAAATATAATTATACGAAATCCTTCTTAAAACCTTTTTAAACTGAAATGTAATTATTATTATAATAGAAAACTAAAAATTTTTTTAAAGAGAAATATTTGTGCTTTTATTATTCATATAAATATTTCAAGTTAATACTATTTCTGTGAGTCTAAGCGGCTCATTATTAGAAATAGGTATCAAATTGTGGTAGAGTAGGTTCGAGCCGAGAAACTCTGACTTAAGAGTCTGTGACAATAAAGACGGGACCACAACCCGATACGTTTAATTGTGGTTTTCAATCCATGCCTTGTTATGTACATATATAACATATTTGTTTAGCCTCCTATCAATCTGATGATTTCGGTATTTTATTAAGGTTTTTTTTTAATGTATTAACTTCATCTAAATGAAGAAAAAAAATATGTGCTACGAAAACATTTAATTTATCACGATCTGTAAAATAATTTGAGAAGAATCTAACATGCATTTAATCAAAGTCTCCGCTAGTAAAAAAACTTTATGTGTCCAACCATAGATGGTGTCGACGAAATTTCGTAGCATGTAGAAAAAGGTTTAATTGATGCATACATATAGTTTCCAAAATTAAACAAGTGTTTTTGTCAATCACGAGTAGAACAGTGATTGTCACGCGTGTAATCTGTGATTAATCATATAAACCAGCCTACAATAGGTCGTAAGCTCTGTAAATGCCCAGAATGAGATGAGATAGCTAAATAATTCATGATACTTTTTTTGATTTGTATTCCCGTATGTAATATTATTTTAATGTTTATCTCAATATATATATATATATATATATATATATATATATATATATATATATATATATATATATATATATATATATATATATATATATATATACATATATATATATATATATATATATATATATATATATATATATAAATATATATATACATATATATATATATATATATATATATATATATATATATATATATATATATATATATATATATATATATATATATATATATATATATATATATATATATATATATATATATATATATATATATATATATATATATATATATATATTTATATATATATTTATATATATATATATATATATATATATATATATATATATATATATATATATATATATATATATATATATATATATATATATATATATACATATATATATATTTATATATATATATATATATATATATATATATATATATATATATATATATATATATATATATATATATATATATATATATATATATATATATATATATATATATATACAGGTCTTGTTTTTTTTTTAAACCATTTATCTTTCTCTATCCCATTATGAAAAATGCTTGCGCTTATAGTATAACAATTTGTACAATGTTTTGCATTACAGGATTGATGAAATTTCGGATATGTAATGAATTTTGAATGAATATATGATCCTTTATGGGCCTACAAAACCCATATGATATCAGCATTACAATGCTCGGGTTGATAGATAATAATGTGAACTAAATGTGTGAATGTACGATATATACAAATCTAACGTTCAATGATAGGATTTGGGACGGCTCAAACAAGATAAGAAACCCTTACTGACAACCCCTACGTTGTACGAGTATGTCATGAATCTACCCCTATGTGTCGTAATTAGATTGTTCCATATATGCATATTACATGCTATGCAAACGTATTATGGAACGGAAAATCTACGCAAAAGCATTATTACCATATGATATGTATTATTTATTGAAACTTCTTTATTTTGTTTTATCAGTATGATCACATTGATCTCCATGATTAAATTTCTTTGACTTTTGCACCTGTTTGAATACCGACTGGTTATTTTTGAATAAAAGTGCAATGCGTCATCAATATTCCTTTGAAATATAACAACAAAAAATATTTATCAAAAAAATTGTTCGATCAATTTGGTATTTCGATTCACAAGCTATAATTTGTCAGTGTTTGAGCATATATTTTTTTTATAAAATATTTTATGTGTGTAAACTTAATGAAAAACATCTATTGTCCTTTTTATATGAAAGAAATTGGATGTTTTTGTTATGAAACAAATTTAATATGAAAGAAAATGAAAGAAAACGTTTCGAAATTGGTTCATGTACGAGTACATATATAGAACATCCAATAATTTGAGTAGTGTGGTTGTCAATAATAGGTAGAATTGGTGAATGTTACACGTGTGTAAAGTGATCACTTAAACCTATCTATGACGGTCGTCATCCCCGTAAATGCCCAGATCTCCATATATTATATAGTGTGGTTGGTAATCATGAGTTGAACGGTAAAACAACACTCTCCTAATCATTCATCGTTCACTTTGTGTAATACCACTTTAAAAGTTGTATTACTTAAAGTGAATGAATGATAAAGAGAGTGTTATATTACCATACCACAAAGTAATCAATGCTTTTAATATACAAAATATGAATGTTGAATGTTACACGTGTGAAAAATGATTTTTTAAACCATCTTTTAAAGGGTTTTAATTCCTGTAAATACCTCGATTTATCTTCGTCTTCGTCATTTATGTCGAAATGGCAGTATAAGTAACTCGTAAGTGGAGAAACCCAGATTTGTGAAAAAGGATTTAGACACATCAAAAATGTTGTGAGTAAAATAACAAATAAAGCAGAGCAACATTGTGCTGGTTTCGGCTGTAGATCGTTTGTAGCAATACGTTGTTGAATTATTGAAGTGGCTGGCGGGAGTATCAGTATTACCCGCATACACACATCTACAAGGATTGCGTAAATTCTCCGCAAATACCGACCATAAACCTCTTCTCATGTAACGCAATTTGTATTTAAGCTTCCAGAAAGCTCGTTATATTATCTCATTTCAGCAATAAGAGCTTTCGTGAAAGGTTCAAGAATTCCAACTCTCGTCGAGTGGTTAATTTGTGAAGATTAACAAAAAAGCTCGCTTTATTGTAATGTACCGAATTTGCTTCTACATTGACAGTAGCTATATTTTACAAATAAAATATATTTAAATGTTACAGGGAAAAAAGGGTTTCATTGAAATAATTTCCTAAGGTTCTCCTTTCTTACTTTATACTGTAAAACTGTAGATTATGGAAAAATAATTTTGCTAGGAACATAGTGAATTGTGCATTGAAATCAGTTACAGCAAATAAATTCTATACCCGAAAGCTTAACTGGTAGTACATAACAGCGTCCGGGTACCAGTTCTAATGTTTGAAAGTGATGCTTGGAGTTGGCAAAAAATGAAATTCGACTGAATGGTCTCAAAATAAGATCTGTCAGATTAATGTGCGGTAAAACGATGTATGTATGACAGATGTTCTAATAATGAAATAAGGAAAGATGCAAGGCTGAGATGAGTTTTTTTTTATAAAATTAAGGAAGATGTGTTGAGATGATTTGGACATGTTAATCGCATGAATAAAGAATAAAGTTGAAAA
>NW_028283010.1:0-2500 GCF_059751285.1 Brachycentrus maculatus | reverse complement strand
TTTGGTGCTTTGGTGCTTTGGCCTGTTCTCGGTTAAAATATTTAATATGGTAGTATTTATTCTAACTTACATTTTTCAAAGCTACTATGTATCTATTTTTCCTATGTTTGCCGTGCGTGTGACCTCGGGTGTGATTTTAGAGGGGTCAAAATAAATACTCGTGACTTTTGTACCTAATATTTAATTTTATACTACCCTAGGCTAGTGTATGAAGCGCAGGATTTATGATATTATTTCCATGAAAGTAATGATCAAGATAGCAACACGTTCATACAATGCAGTGCCTTATGCTTTGTAAAGAAAAAAAGAAGAAGACAAAAAAGGAGAAGAAGAAAAAGAAAAAGATGAAGAAAAAGAAGAAGAAGAACACGAAGAGGATTTAATGGATACTACTATAACAAATTGAATCTGCTTATTTTTTTCTGAAATATAAATCAGTCCAAGATATATAAAGTGTCATAGTTTTGAGTGTTTTCAAAATGTTAATTTTGCTCCACTAAAGAGTTTTTTATATAATTTTTTTTATGAATATCTCCATAGTGATAAAAAGGATACGAAAATCTGGGTATTTTCAAGGCTTACCATCTATCAAAGGCTAGTTTAAACCCCAATTAGCATCCACTTCCATATACATTATCTATATTGAGATATACATAAATATAAAATTAATAATAAAAAAAACTTGATATAAATAAATATATATTCTAATAAGAGAATAATCTCGAATTTGTGAACGAAAATTAGGAAGCACCAAATAAAAAAATATAAAAAACACCTCAAGGTTCCCGAATAGAATCTATAAATTACCAAATCTTACGTCATTGAAGCGATCAATTGATCCGTTACTCAAGCAAATGGATCAATCGCCATTTATTATGTATCATAGATGACGGATGATGAAAATTTAGAGTGGCGTGAACATTGACAATTATTTCGACGGTCTCTGGGGCGTCGTACATAGCTTTCACGTTATTCACCCTTGAACTTATTTTATATTTTGAAATAAGGGAATAAAAAGGTTATCGGCTGAACGATAAAACCACCTTTCATTTCAGAACGTACTTTATATTTTACTGTACGACTGTAAAAAGTTATATTCAGGCGAATAACACATCTTCAATCATGTACAATAAAAATACAATTTCCAGAGTCCATGTAAAAGATCATAAAACATGTTTTATAACTTTTAAAAATAAAAATTTAATAAAACGGAGCGAGACATTCAATAATTCAATTATCCTTTTTTAATTATTGTTATAAGTTAATGGTTTTCTTCTTTTTCAATTATAACAGATGTTTACGAACCGAATTTAAGGGGTTGTAAGAAGAAAACCAGTGATTATACATAAATTCATTTCGCAGTAACATCTTTCAATTATGAATAAAAAGTACTTGGTGAAAACCACTTTATCAAGAAATCTATTATGACATTACTTTCAAACATACATAGTGTGAGAACAATTTTAATTATATATTCCAGATTTAAAAAAAATATATATACTTATATGATCAGATAATTAATTATTCGCATTATGGATAATATATCATTTAATAAATTAGAATAAGCATCATACTTAGCTACATATGTTCTTTAAACAACCCCTACGACGTTAAGATATCTATCATCTTTAATTTAAAAACCAAAAAAGTGTTATCATTATTTTGTGTATTTTAAATGTATAAATTGTGCTTTGGTAGTGAGGTGAAGTGTAGTTTACATGTTGGTTTAGTGATTGCCCTGACGAAGAGACGAGTATGTCTTGAAATCGTTAGAAAAAAAATCGAGTCGTTTGTAATATTTTATTATTGTTTCGGCATTTACTTTGTGGTAAGACATGTTGAAATCATTAAAGAAAAAACTTGTTTTTTTACCCATTTGAGATTTTTTATGACACCTAGTTTCGGAAGCTAAACTTCCATCTTCAGGTCTAAATATAAATTATTATTGTGTATATATTCTTTATCTCAAACTAATAACATTTATATTAATAATTGATTCAGCAGCCAAATTGTGGTAAAATCCATCCATTTGTTCATTAAAATTTAGTTGATAAATAAAACGTTTGTGTCAACAGCACATGACATTTGTGTCACAACATTCATGTATCATTTTCAAACGTTATTTGAAAATGATTCGAAATGCATCGAAACACAAGTAACAATAGATTTCAAGAAACGTGGTTTTCGTATAATAATGTTTCAATAAAAAACATTAATTTCAATTTGAAACAAGCATTTAACATCCGTTGGTATGTTCGCTAATAATGTAAAGCTTTATCATACACGTACCGCTCAGAGCTTACAAATTAATAACGTTTCTGATAACCACGTTTTCATATTTAAAACCATTTTTGGTAAAAAATTACAAAGGGTGGTTTTTGTACCTGTATGTTTTTTTTCTGGTTGTACACAGTTATTCCACAAGAGCATTTCACAAGAGTACACACAATATTTCTATCACCTGAGCGAGGCGCATGTTCTATGTATGCTGGACACACCT
>NW_028283009.1:0-6805 GCF_059751285.1 Brachycentrus maculatus | reverse complement strand
TATTTCAGCAAGCGATTTAGCTGAAAAGGCATTACAGTTTATGGCTCCAATACGTTGTCCGAAAATGTTAAAATAGGCTAAATAGAGCTGGAAATACGAAATTACTTGTTTCATTATTCCTTTGACCCAAAGTATTCCGAATGCTTCTTGATCTTTACCATTATCATGTATTATGCTAAGGTTGCATTTTTATTATAATTTTACTCAAATTGAACTTACCTCTTAATCATAACTATAATCATATATTTTGGTTAGACTTCTTTTTTTAATATTTTATTTATTGTTTCGGCATTTACTTTGTGGTAAGACATGATGATATTATTAAAGAAAACACTTGTTTTTTTACCACTTGAGCTAATTTTATGACGACTAGTTTCGGAAGCTAAGCTTCCATCTTCAGGTCTAGATGTAGTTAACATTTAGACTTGAAGATGGAAGCTTAGTTTCCGAAACTAGTCTTCTTTAATAAACTCAAGTAGTAAAAAACAAGGGTTTTATTCAATAACATAATTTTAAATTATAATTTACTTAAATTAAATATACCTCCTAATCATTACCGTGTATTATTTAAGATTATATTATTTTTTGATATCTCAACGTAGATGAAGAAGAATATGGAAGTCTGGGTATTTACGGGGCTTACGACCGTCATTGGCTGATTTAAGTGATCACTTTACACACGTGTAACATTCACCAATTATACCCATGTTTAACAATCACACTACTCAAGTTCTTAAAAATTCTACATGTATGATCCAATTTCGAAACATTGTGCTTGAATCACTAGAACTTCACTAGAAGAGACATCTATTGATATTTTTTTGCTTGCGGCTATATATAATATAACACACACATTCAATATTACCGCGCAAGGCATGATGCTATACGGATCGCATGAATATTTCTTTGAAAATGCTGTGCTTTATGCATTTCATAAATAACTTGTAATAAAAGCAATACTTGGTATAAAAGCAGCAAAGTCAAGTCTAGCTGCGATACAACGGTGTGTTTTTTCCAGATAATCAAAACACATGCGCGAGACATGAGACATTCAAAGGTAATGGAATTTTTTCGCCACCAAAGTATTCATACTAGCGGAGAATTTCATTTCAGTAATATAAGTTCAGCGAAAAAGTCTGAATTTCATGTCGCATTATAAGATGCAATTTCAGTTAGAAGCGGTGGATGTTTTCAGGGTTTGGACCGAAAGAAACCCGCGTTACTGGGGCGAATGGGAAAACTTCCACTAGGACGAATCTAGTTGACAGCCCTGCCCTACGTACGAACAGGATAGCGGTCACAGAAGACGGGTAGGTGAAATTGTGTAAAAGTCGATAACTTTCAAGCTTAAGAAATGCATCGCGCATTCGTGGAATGTCACATTTATGAAAATTAAAATATTTAATTGTGCAGTCTTGTTTATTAAAAGTTCAAAAAGTTTTTGATGAAAGTTGATTTTTTTCTAACCCTTATCCGTACCCAACGGTGTATGGGAAACTGTATCCTATTGAACCAGTGTTATCTTGATCTTTATTTTCGTGAAGGCAAAGTGATCAATCTTACACTTCAGGGTCCAGACCAGTGTTATATAAAATAAAATTCTTAGAGATATATCACAAATAGTTATTTTCAATTTTGAATCAAACCCGAGACCCTAGCATGGTAACAAAACACTAAACATTACACCACGGAAGTGGACTTGAAATTTTGAATGTTTAGAATCATATAAAATGCTACATAATTTGCATATTTTTTAAAAAACATTCATGATATATTAAGCTTTGCTTTTTAATATGCACATGGTAGGTGCAAGAATGATTTTACTTACTCTCATTTACTGTCCATACCTGTTTTCTTTTATCATACTCTTTTCAAAAGATTATATTCAAACCCTAAGATGGAAGCATCTGGAGCTTCAAAACTAGTCGTAACAGTAAAATACTAGAGTGATTTAAAAAGCATTATTTTTTTGACATCTCATCAAAGACGAAGAAGAATATGGAGTTCTATACAAAGTTCTATATATATCCCAAGAATTTGAGTAGTGTGGTTTTTAATAATGGGTAGAATTGGTGTGAATTGGAATTAATGTGAAAATAACTCCTGTAATTGAAGAAAATCCAGCTTTTGTGAACAAGTATTTGGGCACACTCAAAATGTTATAGAATAAAAAAGTGTTTTATTTTAATATTTTAATAACCATGCTATTTCACAAAGTTAATTCCAAATCAATAAATACTAAAATTACATTACCTGAGAACATGGTAATTTGAATTATTTTTATGTGTTTCAGTAGGGTTGAGCTGGCTGAAAAGAGAAATAATAAAAAAGACGAAGGATCGAGAAGGGGTGAGAGAAAGATACGTTTGGAAAAGAAACGCTTGATATGAGAAGGCAAGAATGAAAAAAATAAGCTTCCTTCTCGCAAGATGTTACCTTTCATTTCAGGTTTCTTAGCATAGCAACTTTTTTAGGAAAACAGATGGAATTTTCCCAGGTTCTGACAAAACACATCAACACTACCCATTTGTAGCCTACTGTTTGATATCTTCTTTTTTAAATAAACTAAACAATATTATTTTAGGTTTACTGTATTCTTTAACGATTTGTATGGTTTAGTCTGGTTAAATGAAAAATAAATAAAAACAGAAAGCACACGTTTCTAATATGCTTAAACTCGCAATGTTTGTGAAGCAATGAAAATTTTAATAAATATATACGTACGTAGGTAAAAAATTAAAGGTAATAAATAGGTTATAAATATATACGTACGTAGGTACCATTATACGTAAATAGGTATACATATTTTTTTAATAAACTTCCGGAAACCTTTAAAACTAAAATAAAAATTTATATTATCCACTGACACTTCGTGATGGAATTGCATTTTTAATTGACCAGTCTGATGATGTCGGTAACGACGAAACCCGGTCGCTGGTCAAATAAAAAAGTGGAAAAGCTAAAAATATTGGTTTTAATCTAATAATAAATTAAAATAAAAATAATAAAAAACATATAAGACTCACCCCTACCTAGACTCCATACCAAGGAATATTTTTTTATTTTTCATTTACTTTGTTAATTTTTAATTTTAATTATAATTTACTTTGTGTATAAAAAAAATAATTGTAAAACGAACTCCCTCTCTAAGCACAAGTATCTACTTTATTACAGAGGTAGAAATGTCATATTTGAAATGTATCGTATATTTACCAACTATTTTGTATTATTTAAATATGTATTTTGCAAAAAAAAAACAAAATTTGATAAAAAAAAGAAACAACATTTTATGTATTACAAATAATATACTGTTAATCATCTTTCCGGGTCTTTCTTAGTATGTAAAAAAGGTTCTGGGATCGAATCATGCATACATCCAAATAAAACGGGTCTCTGCTTAATAAAAGCTTTCTCAATCCAACAAAGATGACTGTTGTGAACTCATATGTACTGTGTCATGAGATGGATTATAAAATTGTAAATGCAAACACTTGTTTTTTACCACTTGAGCTACATTTTTTTAAACGACTAGCTTTGGAAGCCACAGATGCTTCCATCTTTGGGTCTGTATATAAAAACAAGTGTTTTCATATACAATTTCATCATGTCTTACCACAAAGTGAATGCCGAAACAATACGTGAAAAATTTATCATATATCAAGTTAGAAAAATAGTGTGGCTGTCAATTTTATGGATGAATGTTGCCCGTGTGTAAAGTGATAACTTAACCAGCCTTGGACAAGTTATAAGCCCTATAAATACCCAGACATCCATATTCTTTAATGTCCAAATAAAAATTTTCATTTTCTTAAAATTGTATATCTTCTAAAATTAATCGCCGGTCACTTGGAAATTTGACACAAAGTTGGATTCAAGTACGCAAGCGTTTTTTTATGTTCCTTCTTTCTTTTCCATTTAACCAGTCTGTGCTACAGCAGAGCGTCATCTGGTATAGCTAGTAAGGAATAAAATAAAAAGAGAATGAATGCAGATGGACACGATATTTTTTGCACAGCAAAATGACAAAATGAAATTACCTCGGAGCACATTGCCTTCGGCGAACTAAATTTACATTTCTGCCAAAGAAAGGGCACTCCAGCTGTAAACTCTTTTTGAAATTTACTAAGGTTTTGTATACATTTTATAAATGTCTAGTAGATCTATTTTGTTGACTTTGTTTTCTTTGACGACAATGTTAATTCAATTCAGAAGGGAAAAGATTTCAATGTCTTCTCATAATTCACTTGTGTTTTTTACCATATTAATTTATAATGTTTGTCTTTTTCGCAGATACTTTGTGGCACATTTTATAAACTTGAACAACTTTTTTTAGTTTTTGAAGTTTTTGGCATCGTAAGGGAAGGGTAATTAACTTTAACCTAACTTTGAGCATTTCGATGTTTTAGAATTAGTACATAAACCCTGATGATGACAAGGTTCTTGTCAAAACCGGTTGGAAAAAGTGTACCAATAAAAAAGGTTAAAAACAAAGTTGTTTTATTTTATAAAAATAGTAATGTTTATCGTCTATTCCTACCTCGATAGTGTTCTTATGGAAGACTTTTTTTTTAATATAACACAATTTAAACACGTTTTCCCACTTTTCGATGTTTTTTTGTTTGTTTTTTTATTACCGATATAATTAAACAGGTTCGGTCTGAAGAAAAGGTTATTTACTTGTAGTTTTGTTCTTATTTATGGATACGTGGAGCAAATGGATAGCAAAAAATGACTATAAAAGTGTATTTGGCAAATGTGAGCGTAAGAATGAAGACCTTATCAATCAGAACCTAAAGTCTGGTGGTGTCAAAAGTGTAAGGAATCGGAAGAGCATGTATGACTAGATGTATGGACGTGCAGGAAGCTAGGAGTGTATGTCAGGACAGATGAGTGTAGCGTCAATCCCTCTGCCTATCCCTACAGAAAAAGTATATTTTGTGAAATAAAAGCAAAGTTTACCATTATACCAATTTTAAAGTGGTATTTGCACAAAGTAAACGATGCGCGGAGATCATCTATGATTCGAATGGCTAATGAGTTTAACTTATGTTTTAGCTAAGTTGACATATTCAATTGCTGCAAATACGTGTTGAAAAGTCGAATGGTGAGCATATTGTCTTCCGAGGATTTTTTAACTATATTTCTCTGCATTATATGTATGTCTCCACCACAATTAACATCTTTCTCACACACACCCTCCTACACACCTCATACGTGCACATTCGCCTTCTCATAGATACGCTTTCATTTGCTATATCTACACTAGATATTTTGTACTTATCTTTTTTGTGTTTCTGTGGTTTACTATAATTGGCTTTATTTAATGCACATTCTTTTCATGTTTCGTTTTATATATGTAGCTGTTGTTAACCCTAATAAATCAATAAAAAAAGTAGTAGTTTATTACTATACGAAATACAGTTTCACAATTCAATGTCAAAAAAAGCTTAGATAATTGAACCACAGACAGAAATCACTGTAATATTTTATACAAACAAAGGTAGACGAAAAAGCATTATATAATATCTTGTTTACAACTACTCGATCTCTGTTCTTCCCCATCCACCCTTCTATTTTTATTTATTTAGATAGGAATAGCATTTATTATTTACCTTGCTTATTATGTACAAGGTTTATAGATCATTAAGTGGATTTTCGTTTCTTTTAACTAAAAAAAACATATTTTTTGGTTAGATTTTTTTTATTTAAAGCAATAACTTTGCGATTTTCCATTTTATAATTAAAATGTAACTTTGTTTTAAAATCACTATAAATATTTTATTATAACTTATTTATAATGTCTACCGTTTTCGAAGCTAGCCGCTTCTTTTTCATGACTGATTAAAACTAAAAGACTATCTACTTAACAAAATTCAAAATATTTTGGTCGCTAGGCAAAAGAGCTTTGGTAGATCTGACTAGGTTTTATTTTTGTGTTGATTTGCAGTCACATTCAAAAGAGATCAGGGATGTTGAGTGATTGGAAACATATTTAATAACGGAATTTTAGAAAAATCGTTTACGTGTGTATTTATTACTTGTGAATTATTATTAATTGCTTTTTTAATTTCTAATATTTCTATGTAATCTAATTTAAGTCATATTATTTTTTGACATCTCATCAAAGATGAAGAAGAATATGGAAATCCGGGCATTTATGGGGCTGACATCCGTCATGGACTGGTTTAAGTTACAACTTTACACACGTGTAACATTTACTAATTCTACCCATTATTGACAACCACACTACTTAAATTCTTGGAAGTTCTATATATATGAACTAATGTAGAAACCTTGTTCTGGAATCACTTATTTAATTCAAGTCATCAGTCGCATATATTTAATATAATATATTAAGTCCTTTATTTTTATAGTTTTATAGTAGATAAAATCTTTATTGTATTAACAAGTAAGTATTTTGGCTTAAAACAACAGGCGGTGCCTAAAGAGCCGTAATACACATAATTAATAAAATGTATCTATGTAAGTAAAATAAAATAAAATTGTTTATTTTATATATATATATATATATATATATATATATATATATATATATATATATATATATATATATATATATATATATATATATATATATATATATATATATATATATATATATATATATATATATATATATATATATATATATATATATATATATATATATATATATATATATATATATATATATATATATATATATATATATATATATATATATATATATATATATATATATATATATATATATATATATATATATATATATATATATATATATATATATATATATATATATATA
>NW_028283008.1:0-11442 GCF_059751285.1 Brachycentrus maculatus | reverse complement strand
TGCTCTCTTCATCATTTATCGTTCTCTGTGTATAATACCACTTAAAAACTCTTCTTCACGACTACCGGTTTCGGAATAGTCATTCCTTCATCGGGTTAACTATAGACTTATATCTGAACTGATGAGGGAATAGTATTTTAGTGTTATTACACAGAGTGAACGATGAATGATAAGGAATGTGTCAATAGTTAGTATTTTTTATTTAACGTCTCACAATGAACGTTATATGGGAACGTAATATGGAAGACTTAAGGCATTTACAAGGATAACAACCTGCCATCGGCTGGTTAATAGGAACATTCTATACACTTCAGTAACGTTCACCATTCTTCCTAAGCTTATAAAAATACACTCCACTTGATTTTATGGAAGTTGTACACTTAAAATATCCAAGAGCTTATTGATACCCCAGAAAGATATATGATTATATAAAAACCGTAAAGATTATTCAAAGAATTATTATATATGCTGCCCTGATATGCTGCCTTCTTCAGTTTTTTTTAATATGTTTATTTGCACGTGTGTATGATCTTTTCTATCCTCTTTCCCGTTTCGTCAAAAATATATGTAAGTAATACATACCTACTCATAAGTATGTATATAAAAACATAACATTTTCATATAACACTCCATTTAATTACTGATATATTTCTATACCCGGCTGATATTTCGCACTTCATTTTAGAATTCGAACCCGGTATTTTCAGCATAGTTGCCACACGTGCAACCACTACACTACGGAGACAGACTGAGTACATATACCACCCATACCATACGATACCTTTGTAACTTGCCTACAGATGTTTTTGCAATCTCTTAATGGCAAATAAAATAAAGTCGAACCATCCTGATCGTGACTTCATTATAAATCTTCGTTACATCAGATTGATGAAGAATATTCACGATGTAGGACGAGAAGTACGATAAGAGCTAAGGGCAATTTATAAAACTAACGGTTTATTAAGTACAATGAATATCCACTTAAGTATGCAAAGGATTATTTGAAAATCATTATTTTTACTCAAACGACTATGTATTATAAGTATTATAATAGTACCGACGTTCTTCACGTGATTTAGGTTTTATACTGACATTTCTTGTTGGAATTGAATTTTATATAATAAATAACAAAAATACAGTTTTTTTCAAATCAATAAACGATGACAAACCTATTTATGTATCAATAAAAACATATGGACCATTTCTTTTATTCATTCCTATAATACAATAATATTTCTCTCTTCTTTCTCTAAAAGAAATATGCGGGATCAAAGTTGTCGTTAGGCAACGAAAAAGACAATGGTATCGCATGTGGAGAGAATAAAGTATATTTTTTATATTAAAAGCATTGACAACTTTATGGTATGGTAATAAAACACTCTCCTTGACATCCAGTGTTCAAAAATACCACGTTACGTTTTTAAAAAAATTAGCCAATAGCGCCAATCGATAGAAAACAAAAAAACATTAATGTCCATATTTAACATAGTTTGCCAAAACTAATTAAGTTGGGAATAAAATAGAATAGAAAAATCCATAAATTGTACAACTTTCTATGCCAATCGACAGGTCACTTTCTAAAATCTCTCAAAAATGCTCAAATCGGTAGAAAATTTAATGTTCTACCGATTGCCGACATTGGCTAAAAAACGATTTTTTAACATAACGTGGTTTGCAAGTGTTCTACTCAATGAAACCTTCCCGACTCCTCCCGACATTTCACTTTATGGTCAACTCCAAGGTTTATTTAATTAAACCATAAGCAAAAAATATATTGAGAACTTTAGATTTTATTTATTTATTACGAATTCGTGAATGTGATAGTAAAACCTATACTCGTATCTTAATTAAAAACGTTTACGCATAAAAAATATATACTCTCCACTCACATTAATTATTTATTTTCTATTTAGCATACCTTATCTATCATCTAAACAGGTGTACGCAAGAAAATAAAGCCATGGTTAATAATTGCTAACTAATTGAAAGTCGTTTAAAAAACGTGTCTTGTCAATGTAGCCAAATTACTGAATATGTAATTTAATGACGATAATTAAAATTAGCTTTGTTAAATAACGCTTTTCTTTTGAGGTGTATTTTATATTTTACCTTTTATTTTAATACTTAGGCATCTCGGCTGTCCAAACTTAAAACACAGTAAGGGATATATTTTTGTAGTATGTTTTTTTTTGCATTTTTGGACTGAGTAGCATCAACTTAGTCCAAAAATGCAAGAAAAACGTACTACAAAAAAATGTCCCTTACTGTGTTTTGAGTTTGGACAGCCGATCTTAGGGCACGGAATGATTACTTCATCAAGCCAAACGTCTATTTTTCTAATGGGACAGTAGAAAAATGTGAACGAATATCAACAAATTATTATAAACGTGTTCTCAGCCGTTTGTTGATATTTTATGCAAAAGAAGTTCACATTAAAGAGCAAGGAAAACCACACTTGGATTTATAGATATTTCAGGAAAACCAACTATCTTTGGCCTTATCCTTTAAAATTTTAAAAGTATTATTTTCTTGATGTATTTTTATGCGAATTTTAAATTCTACACGAGTTTCTGAAAACAAATGTTGAATATGATATTGAATATATGTATTTAACGAATGAAATTTACTTAGATACAATTTATGATCTAGGTAGTAGAATATTATCACAAAACATAAATTTTGTCCGCATCCGTAGTGTAATGGTCAGCACGCTCGACTTCCGTTCTAGAGGTCCCGGGTTCGATTCCCAAGGGGGGTAAAATACATATTAGTAATTTTTTCACTGTCATATTTATTCAATATTACCCTGGACTGGTACCTGAAGCGGAGGGCTGATCACCTTTCCTTCATGTGTAAACGATCAAGATAACACTGCGTTTATATGACGCAGTGCCCTATGCACCATTAGAGTGCGGATAAAGGTTTTATTATTATTATTAAACATAAATTTACACACAACCTATACAGCACACACACACACACACCTAATACAATATTAAGGCAAAATTGTATACCTACTTCCACACCGATGACTTCCATTACATATATAACTCTTTTATTATTATTTTTTATTTATTTATTGGAAAACCAACAAAATATATATAAAAATAACAAAATATAATAAAATTTTACAATTTTAAACTCCATTTACACTAAAGTAATCTAAAAATAAACAATAAACTGTCATATACGTGAAAGTATAACTATATAATAAACTTACATTAAATGTTTTTATAAAATAATATAAATTTTCTTTATCGAATAGTCAAATAGACATCAACGTATTAGAAGAAAAACGTATTAGAAGAAAAAAAAGAAAGAGCAGAGGAAGACCGAGAAAAACATGGCACGATCAGGTATGCCAAATACTTGAAAGTGGTCAGGTTAGGAGTCGTAACAATCGGCGGGTATGTATGAGGAGATGCATGAACGTGGAAGAGGCAAAGAATGTTTGCAAAGACAGAGTGGTGTGGCGTTCTATTCTCTCTGCCTACCCCTGCGGGGAAGCGGCGTGATGGTTAGTTAGTTAGTTAGTAGTAGAAGAAACATTATTGATGTCTATTTCATTAAGCATTACATTGCACATATCGCAGGATCGATTTTCAAAATGAATTTTTTAATAACTTATTAAAAAATAAATTATTTTAATAACAAAAGAGTTATTGAAAGATAAGGAACTAAAAAAGGTTGTTTTTTGCTAAATAAAGTCATATTTCAATGAACATATTTAAAAAAAATTGTATTTGAACAAATGTGCAGCTCTCAGCGTGGCCGAACGCGTTGTGATTTGGACGCTGAGATCTAGGCCTTAAGGAATGTAGGTATTTATAAATCGCTTTAGAATATATCTTAGGGGTCAAAGTAGCAGTTTTATTCGAAAGAGTCAATAGCAATTTTGTTCCAAGTGCTTTGGTGCTATTATTCTCATAGCATCATTGTATTCGAACCTCACATTTGACATTCGAGCACTTCCAGATGCCAAGAGTCAAGACATTTATTATTATGCTGTAACTGTGTCTTCCAAAATCATATTCGTTAATTAATATTTTTTGTTACACTCATATCTCTTTGCAACTTTTAATTGATATCTCTTGATTTATTGATTTACAATATAATTTGACATTGTTTAATTCAATATTTTTTTATCAAAGTTGATAACTTTTTAAATACTAGATACTCGTTAAACGATGAAAGATTTACAATATATACTCGTATAATAGTACTGAGTGTATGCACGTTAAAAAAATATAATTTAAGTGGGTTTAACTAAAATTATGACAGTTTGACAAGAGACAATACTATTATTTGATTTTGATAATGCCGTACTTGATAAAGTATGAAATAAAGCGGTTTTATCGATATATGTACATACAATATAAGACTTCAATTTTTTTACGAATGGATTTGATAAATACTGATATTTTGTATTCATCCGTCAACAGTTTTAAGTCATAATATGTTGAATATTTTAAGGATTACATGATGTAACTTTATTTTTTGTGATCTAACACTCAAATTCTATTATGTTATTGTCAATGCTTACATGGTATTATCTTTTAACCCCTCCCTACCCCCCTTTTTTACAGTTTCTTCTAAGGCTATTATATCTTTCATATTATAGTAAATATTTTTTTATTGAAAATTTGACTTAACCTAACTTTACTAAACAATTATTATTATTTAATTTATTTTTTCTAACCAATTTTTTTTAACTCCTTGGGAATCGAACAAGTAACCTCCAGCGCGGTTTCTTAACGTACTGATAACTACACTATGGAGGAGAATTTATAGTATCTTTTATTTAAATATCTTATTTTATTTTAATTCTCATTGTTTTAAAATTTTATTTTTTTATTTTAAGTATATTATAAGCCGTCGTTATTTTATTTTGCTTTGAGTACCTTAATTATTTTAACTATTTCTTATTACATATGTGTTATCAGTTACCGTTTTAAAATAAATTAACACATGTTAGAAATACCATATACTGTACGAGTAAAATAACTAGAATAAGTGAGAAAAGAACGGGAAAACAAATTCATGAGGTTCATGTAGTTGGAAAAAAAGAGCAGAGGAAAACCAAGGAAAATTTGGTACGATCAAGTATTTCAAATTCTTGAAAGTGGTCTAGTCGGGATACGGAATAAAGATACTGGATTTTTTTAATCTATCAAAATCACAACTAATGTACACATAATTTATGTTTTATAATGAACGGAATGGTGAACGTTACACAAGTGTCTAAAGTGATCACTTAAGCCAAATAAATGCCAAGTCGTGAGCCCTGGAATTCTCAGACTTCCGTATTTTTTCATGGTAAAAACGATATTTACTTCGTCTCAAGATGAAACACCTATAATATATGAAATATGTGCAGTTAATAGTAGCCTTTATAACTTGCAGTATAATTTAAGGTGATGGACCGAATATGATGTGAAATTCAAGGAATTTTACAATGTATAATTTAAACTACTTGGGTGCCTAACAGCTGTCAAATGAGTGATTATTAAAATGTATTAATCATCGATTGGATTTGAGCTCTTTGAATACTTTTATATGAAGAAATTTCATGCGTGCATCCGCTGATCCACGGAATAACGCAGTAACTCGAATGGGTCATTAAATACATTATGTTAATTATTACTCAGTAAGCATATTGTATTTAAAAAAAATAGAATAAATCGAAAAACTATCACAAAAGGTTTTTATTTGGTTATTTTGTAATAAATTAAAATGGGGTAAAAACGATTTTCCATGCAATCAATATCTATAATACATTAAGGATTTTTTTGTTATGTGAGCAAGTTTTCTAAAAATATCTCTTTTAAATTAATTAAATATCTCTTTTTATGTTTTAGAAATCATATTTAAAAAATATTTTGGGATATGCATGTTTTTGAGTAAGTTAATGATATACCTTAATAATGTACAAACGTATTTAATTACTATAAAAAGGTCTTATACGTATTTGAATGATTGTTATAAGATATATGAACAGATGGGTACCGAGTAGAGAATTATTTTAAACACGGTATTTTCCTCAGTCTTTTTTTATCAGTTCTCGTTGAAGATGGTATTTTTAAAAATGGTTTCTGAATAGACACAATTATCATTCATTAAACGAGAAAAAAAAATTGTGTCGTAGTTATGATTTTAAAAATTAAAAAGCCAAAAAAAATATTTATTAAATTTTACTTTTTTGAGTTCTCCGCCTAAAAAATTATTTTTTGTTGTTCTAAAACTCCTTTTATAGGGAATCTGGGTAAATGATTATCAAGGAATATTTGCTGAATACAAAGTTTAAATATTTAATTATCATTAGTTGTATTCACAATGAACTGTTTCACAATATTAAAAAAAAAAAATTTTTTTAATCAAACGTTTTTAGAAGACAAATTTTATTCTTTCAAACTGTATATTATTGGGTTCAAATACCTGTTGAAATTATTATTCAAATAATATGAATAACTCCGTTAGCGCACCCGCCCGCCATCTACATTTCCTTTCGTGAAGTAATGTTCTTGTAATTTAGTGCAATCAGTTTATTTTGTTTTATATTCATCTAATGTGTCCCCTACCAGTACCAAAGAATGCAAAGTTGACTATTTAAAAATAACAAAAATCGTTTATTGTAATTTACTAGATAACAGGGAAAATGTATACCCTAAAGCTTTATGTACCAGAATCAGAAAACGTATTTAAAATATTCGGTCACATTAAGTGAGGTAGCATTGAAAAGGAAAATTTTCAAATAATAATAAACATAATGTATTAAAATATAAATGCAAATAAATTAACCGGTCAAATTAAAAGCTAAAAGTAAAACAAATAAAAAGGATATTTTCTAGCGTTTCTCGAGTATGTGAATATAATCCAGGATTCAACCTCACATACAAATTAATTGATTTTTGCTTAATACAAAGCTTCTCTTATATCACCATAGATGTCTCTAGTGAAAATTAAGTGAATTCAATGACCAAGTTTCGAATTCAATCAATTTATTAAGAAGTTCCAAGAATTTTAAAAGTGTGGTTGTCAATCATGGTTAGAATTGGTGAATGTTACTAGTGAGTAAAGTGATCACTTAAACTAGCCTATGACGGTCATAAGCCCCGTAAATGCCCAGACTTTCACATTCTTCTTCATCTATGTTAAGATGTCAAAAAATAATTTAATATTAATTGCATAAATGTACATAATAAAGCTTACGCGATCGATTATTATGTTGTGATTGTTCTCGAATATTTACTAGTTTTTTTTATTTATTAATTATTTAAAATTATAATATCATCCAGAAAGTCGAGAGTATTTGAAATATGACTACCAGATACCTTACTCGTGTCTCGATGTTATTATCACAAGTTTCCCATAGTATTTCGCTGTCAAAACCATGTGAAAATGTGTGTTCATGTAGAACACTGTGGATGTAAACTTTCATATTAATTTAATTCATTTCCCGCACTTGTAGCTATAAATCACAATATCTAGGCTTAAAGTCTCACATTCAATTGAAAAAAATACTCATACGTAAAAATAATAACCCACATTAGCTATAATCGTATAATACAATTATAATTTTGATATTCACAAAAGGTTATCATTTGGGTATTCACATATTTCATTTGAATATTACAATTTTATTTATGTTGTCAAATTACTAAAATTAAATCATGTTTAGAAAAATACTTTAATGTTATGTATCTTTCTGAAAATCCGTGAATCTGAAATATGAAGATGATTTTTTCTTATCACTTATTTTAAAGGTTTAACTGAGATTCATCAGCAAATACTTAAAAATGAATTTCCATAATATCAATATAAAAATTATGTTTCACTCCTGCAAATATTATCAACAATTCACACAATATGTAAAGAAATTATAACTCGCTCATATTTAAAACTTATATGATAACGTTTGGTTTTACACCATGCATTTTTGTAAACTTGTTAAACAAACAACCACAAAAAACACAAATAAAAATACCATCATTTCATATCCGAGTTTTAAAATAATGTTTCAATAATTTGAAATAAGTTTTTGTAACAACTAATTTTTGGGTTGCTGTATGCGCCGTGGCGTAGGTGGATAAACGCTAAATTGCGAAACTGACGTCGCGGGTTCGATTTCCACCAATCGCAAAATACATTCACGAAAGGTTCATCTTCAATGGAAGTGGCTATTTGTAATATATTTATATAACCAACCCTATCCTCACTATCCCACCAGCAGACAAACCTCTAAAAGAAGATGTTTTGCAGGCCATTACTTACACACACACACACACACATGTATATGTATATATATATATATATATATATATATATATATATATATATATATATATATATATATATATATATATATATATATATATATATATATATATATATATATATATATATATATATATATATATATATATATATATGTATATATATATATATATATATATATATATATATATATATATATATATATATATTTATATATATATATATATATATATATATATATATATATATATATATATATATATATATATATATATATATATATATATATATATATATATATATATATATATATATATATATATATATATATATATATATATATATTTATATATATATATATATATATATATATATATATATATATATATAAATATATATATATATATATATATATATATATATATATATATATATATATATATATATATATATATATATATATTTATATATATATATATATATACATATATATATATACATATATATATATACATATATATAAACTCACTATTTGTCATCATTTTATCATTGATTCTTATATTTGAAGATTCCAAGAAAAATTAATTTAATTTCCCATATTAACTTAGTTGGAAAGTATGTAAAGTTCTGCGTTGTCAAAAGCCAAGCATAACCTAGTTATTGCTACATGAATACACAGCATAACCTTATTACATGCACTTTGATATTGATCTAAAACAAAATACAGACATTTAAAATTATACGTAGCTATTCATATTCCAAATAAGAGACTTGAACGATATTTCTGCATAAAAAGGTTTATAAAGTTTGCTTAGTGTTAATATCATGCAAACGTTATGAAACGTACATTTTCTTTCCTGGCCTGAAAAGTTGAGGTAGGTGGCTGTTTAATTAACGACTGCGCATAAGATTGTTAGAAATCTTCTCGTTTTAATCGTGTGAGATGATTCTCGTATCTCGTATGAAGAGGTATTCACCTATATTTTTCTCCTGTAATAATGTCAGACCTCTCATTGTTTATCATGATTGTATAAGAGAGGTAATTGTTAGACGCAATCGTGAGAAATTGACGAATAGGAGAATTTTCTCCCAATGAAGAGGAATCGTAATTCGAACACGCAAATTTAAATTCAGTCGTGAGTGACAAAATAATATGGAAATGTGACACGAAAATCTCATGGAGAAATTTTTCACAAGAAAGTAAATGTTTTCAAACTCTGCGTAATACCAATTATTTTCGATAAATGAAGAATTTAAATTAAAGGTTTATGTTTTCCGTCAACATGGTGCAATGATTAGCATGTTTGGCTGTCATGCTGGAGATCCCGGACTCAATTCCCAGGGGGGTTAAAATAAATAAAAGTTTGTTTCTCCTTAATAACTAAATTAAATATAACCTGGAAGTTGTGCCTTAAAAGTAAGATTGATAGTTCTGCCTGTCAACGAACAATCAATATTACATTATGCCGATGGGATGTAGTGCCATACGCGTTATTTGTCGCAAAATTGAATTCAAAGAAGAAGAAAATGTGTGAGTTAGTTATTACTAAATATTTTTTTAGATATAAATAACATTTGGGTGTATAAAAACTGATTTGTATCATTTCAAATACTGTAATTATACACACTATCTCGATTACCTTAGTCTCAGTTGAATTTTGTTCCTAAAGGGAGTCTTGATTTTCTATTTATCTAGTTTAGGCTATATTATAAACCTTTATGCTTGTTAGGTTCACCTTATTAGTGCTAATAACGCTTAATAATAATAATAAACCCCTTATCCGCACCCCAATGGTGCATAGGGTACTGCGTCATATAAACGCAGTGTTACCTTGATCGTTTACACATAAAGGAAGGGTGATCAGCCCTCCACTTCAGGTACCAGTCCAGGGTAATATTGAATAAATATGACAGTGAAAAAATCACTTACATTTATTTTACCCCCCTTGGGAATCGAACCTGGGACCTCCAGAACGGTAGCCGAGCGTGCTTACCATTACACTACGGAGGCGGACAAACGCTTACAAACGCGAATAACGCGTACCTGTGTCAAATGAGAAATATTGCACACAACAGTTAACTGATTTAGTGTTAACTTGTTCAAGTTAAAACTTTATTGTGATGCGTATTTTGATCCATTCAATAGATGCGGAATGAATAACGGTATTTACCTTATTCAAATTAAAAAAAATTAAATGATAAAAAGATATTACCACTAAGTGCCTGCCCAATAAATTAATGAAATTTGTAATTCTACGCTTGGTAAATTATACAATAGTTTCCAATAATCCTGTGTGTTTTTTTTTTATATAATGCACCGAACTCTTTTCAATACTAAGTCCGTTGGATAAAACACTATCAATAATAATAACAAATTGAACGTAATACTATGTTTGATATCTATATTTAGTAAAGACAATATCAGTTGATACTTTGTGCGGATATGAACACTTACATTCGAAATACATACATTAAAATCACAGAACATAATCAATTTTTAAGTAATATTCTCATATACACCTACCGCGTCGAGAGACTATTATTTTTTTGCGAGATGAGATGTAGTTTTGAAAATGTAATTTCGTTCCATCGAATTTTTATGCACAAGCTATAAAAACAAATTTAAAATCATTAAAAAATATACAACTTGTAAATAAAAATTGTACAGCAACATCGGCTTTGCTGACCGTTACGATAAAAAATGGCTACCACTTTTTAATAAAATGAATATTTTAATTGGCGAATATTTAATTTAATTGGCGCGTATCATACGTGCCAAAGGCATAGATATGCAAATAATTTTATTTCACTTAATGCATTTGATTTCAGGAAAGAAAACACTTTAAAATGCGTTTGATAGAATTATTTTGATGTCACATGATTTTCTAAATGAAAAGAAAAATTATGAAGTTATTCTAGAAGTTGCATATGAAATAATAAACAAGCAAAACGAACGTTGTTTGTGGCAAAAATAAAACGTTTTCCTAAATGTTTTTACAGTACCTAAATTGGTATTACAAAAATAGTACCTACACGGATAAGTACTATCAGAATGAGGGTTCTATTCTTTATTTGAAATAATACTAAAAAATAATTATGAAAAAAATTATACGTAATTATTTTTTTTTAAATATTTTGTTTATTGATTTCGGGTTTGATTTGTAGAAC
>NW_028283007.1:0-10114 GCF_059751285.1 Brachycentrus maculatus | reverse complement strand
TAAAAATGCAGATTGCGTTTCACCACATTCAAACATAAATGCAAATGTAATAATTATGGGTGAAGTGGTCTTACCAGCGCACTAAGTTTGGCAAGCGTGTCTTTGCTGTTGCGGTCCATCGGCATGGACTGCACTTCCACCAGCAATTTTAAACAGTGTGATTGAAAATTAAGAAAAACCAAAAATATATTTTTTTGCTAAATCTTTTCCATAAAGTAGTATTTTACGAAAATAGCGCTATATTTGTTTTCCAAAATTATATATTTATATATTTATATATATATATATATATATATATATATATATATATATATATATATATATATATATATATATATATATATATATATATATATATATATATATATATATATATATATATATATATATATATATATATATATATATATATATATATATATATATATATATATATATATATATATATATATATATATATATATATATATATATATATATATATATATATATATATATATATATATATATATATATATATATATATATATATATATATATATATATATATATATATAAATATATATATATATATATATATATATATATATATATATATATATATATATATATATATATTTATATATATGTAATAAAATAACTAGGTACCTACCTATACATTTTATTAAGTACTTACAAAAAGTACCTACATATTATAAAACAGTTCTACCACAGATGTCGCATGCGTCGCACAGAATTAAACAAAAGAGATCCGATAGGAAAAAATAACTGTCAGAATCAGATAGATATAAAAATTATTGTAAAGATTAATTAAGAATAAACTTTTATTGTCGTTTCTTTAATTACAAAGCAACACATTGTTTATTTTATTATTATACACCCACTTTACATATTATTTACACTTAATTTTCAAAAGGAAAATATTACCACGTTATAAAACGACAATTTTGTTAATCAAAAATGAAGAAACAAAATAAAAATAAAATGGATACTGCTCCTCAAACATTAGAAAACTTACTAGAAAAATTAATACAAAATGCTCAGGTAAGCAAACATCAAAATTTAAAAGATATTTCAGAGAAGTTCATCATTGAAAAATTTACAAGCAAAAATCCTAATGCAAACCAGTGGATGGATATTTTTGAAAAAGAATGTACACGTTTTGAGGTGACAACGGATGAGAAAAAAATTGAAATATTAAGATTGTTTATGGATAAAAGTTGTGAAGATTGGTACAGTTCGATGATGATAAAATTTTCCATGAACTCAGAATGGATAGTATGGAAAAACAACTTTTGTAAAACATTTACAAACAAGGGATGGAACCATGTAATGTTTGCATTATCTTTTAAATATAACGACGGTTCCTTGTTAGACTATGCCATAAGGAAGGAAAAACTTTTGTTGGAGATGAGAAGAACGATCGACATGGGTACCTTAGTAGATCTTATTGTGGCTGGTTTACCAGAATTTATAATTAATAAGATTGATAGAGAAAAATTAGAAGATACAGTCGATTTATTCAATGAAGTAAAAAAACACGAAAACATTGTAAATAAAAAAAGGTTTTCGGATCAAAGAAGATATGGAAATCTAAGAACTAGTGGTAAAATTAAAGATAAAAGTCCATGTAAGATTTGTGAAAAATTAAATAAGGGAACTCGATATCACCCTGAAGTAACGTGCTGGTTTAGAACAAAGGAGGATGATAAGTTTAATAATAAAAATACTATCAGACATGTAAACAATTCAGTTATAGAAGCTAAGTTAAACGAAACCGATCAAAAAAACGAATAGTAACACCATTAATAAATGTCAAACTATTACTAAATGATCAAATTGAAATATTTGGAATTTACGATTCAGGTTCAAATGTTTTTCTAATAAATTCTAAGTTATTAAAACTAAAAGGAAAAGGAAACAATATGAATGAAGCAGATTTAGTAACAATTAATGGTGTTAAAAAGACAAACGGTTTGACGACTTTGAAAATAAAAATATTTGAATTGGAAAAAAACGTTGATGTATATATTATTGATGAAGAAAATTTCAAATATGATTTTTTGATAGGATTAGATATGATAAAAAAATTTAAACTAATCCAAAATGAAGACTTAAAAATAACACAGAGACAATGCTTGAAAAATGAAAATAAAAAGAAAGTAGAAAAAATTTCTACAAAATATAAAATTAAAAATAGTGAATTTAAAAATACAGAAAATAATAACAGCGAGGAATGCAAAATAAATTATAATGAACATGTAAAAGAAGAAGATTTTGAAATAAAAATAAATCATTTAAATCAATTTCAAAAATCTAAAATAAATGAACTGATTTGCAAATATAAATCCGTTTTTGCAAAAGACAAATATGATATCGGCACTGTTAGTGGATACGAAGCGAGGATAGACTTACTAGTAGACAGATATTGCAGTAAGAGGCCTTACAGATGTACTGTAGAAGATAAAAAGGAGATAGAAAAACAAATTGCAAAATTACTGGATAATAAGCTAATAGAAGAATCCTACAGTCCATTTGCTGCACCTGTTACATTGGCATTTAAAAAAGAGGAAAACAAAAAATCCAGACTGTGTATAGATTTCAGAGACTTGAATAAAATAGTAGTGCCTCAAGCCCAACCATTTCCTTTAATTGAAGACCTAATGATAAAGACCAGGAATTGCAAATTTTTTTCAACACTAGATATAAACTCAGCGTTTTGGTCTATTCCTTTACGAATCGAAGACAGAAAAAAGACGGGATTTGTTACACAAGAAGGACATTTCCAATGGACTTGCCTACCATTTCGATTGAAGACCTCACCAGCAATTTTTCAAAGGATACTAGGTAACATATTAAGAAAGTATAAACTTACTGATTTCACCGTTAATTACATAGATGATATTCTTATATTTTCTAAAACTTTTGCTGAGCACATTAAACATCTAACGCAGTTGCTGGAAGCGATCGAAACGGAAGGTTTCAGGTTAAAATTTACAAAATGCGCATTTGCGTCAGACTTGGTAAAATATCTAGGTCATATAATTCAAAATAATTCAATAAAACCAGTAAAGGATAATTTGATTTCAATAAAGAATTTTCCTGTTCCAAAAACGATAAAAAATGTAAGACAATTTCTGGGGAAAATAAACTTTTACCATGAATACATACCAAAGAGTGCAATAATACTAGATCCATTGCATAACTTACTAAGGAAAAATCAAAAATTTATTTGGTGTGATAAATGCCAAAAAGCATTTGAAATAACAAAAAGCATGCTTTGCTCACAGCCCGTTCTAGAAATTTTTGATCAGGATTTACCAATCAACATTTATACCGATGCTTCTTTAGAAGGTGTTGGGGCCATTTTGAAACAAAAGCAGCCCGATGGTAGAGAAAAACCAGTGGCATACTTTTCAAAAAAACTAAATGAAGCTCAGAAGAAAAAAAAAGCAATATATTTAGAATGTTTAGCAATTAAGGAAGCAGTAAGATACTGGCAATACTGGTTAATAGGTAAATCATTTACGGTTTATTCAGATCACAAACCTTTGGAAAATATGAATCTGAAATCTAGGACCGATGAAGAGTTAGGTGATTTAACATATTATTTATCGCAATATGAATTTGAAATAAAATAAAATCCAGGAAAGAAGAATTTAGAAGCAGATTGTCTAAGCAGGAATCCAGTATTAGAATCGAGTGAAAATGCAGATGAACAATTAAAAGTTGTAAATTTGGTTAAATTAGAAGATATTTTAAGAGATCAGAATAAAAATGAAAGAATTCAACAGAAAAAAAACAAATGGATTGAAAAAAACAATGTCTATTTTAAAAAGGTCAAGAAAAAAGAAAAAATAATTCTTTCAGAACCGTTTAGCATCGAAATCATAAAAGACATACATGAAAACCTATGCCATATTGGAATTGGACAAATGCAAAAGACTATTAGTCCACATTACGCAGCCAAAAATTTGACGAAAAACATAAAAACAATTTGTAGAAATTGTGAAATTTGTATTAAAAATAAATCAAGAGGACAAAAGAAATTTGGATTTATGTCTCATCTAGGCCCGGCCACAAAGCCTTTTGAAATAATATCTTTAGACACAATTGGAGGTTTAGGAGGTTCAAGATCAACAAAAAAATATCTACATCTCTTAGTGGATCACTTTACAAGATACGCATTTATTTTAACCTCGAAAACTCAGAATGCAAATGATTTTATAAAACTAGTCATGAAAATAACAGAAACCGAGGATATTGGTATGCTTCTCACCGACCAATACCCAGGAATAAACTCGAAAGAATTCAAGGAATTCTTAAATGACAAGCGGATCCCAATAATCTTCACTGCAGTAAATGCACCATTCTCAAATGGCCTAAATGAAAGGCTGAATCAAACATTGGTGAACAAAATCAGATGCAAAATAAATGAAAAAGGGAAAAGAAGAGCATGGACCACAATAGCTCAAGAATGTGTTAGTAAATATAATAATACTAATCACTCAGTCACTGACTTTTCCCCAAGTTATCTTTTATATGGTACAGATGTAAATATTTTACCCAACGAATTAAAACAAGGAAAATCTAATAATGACTGGATTAGAGACAGGCAAATAGCGCTTGAAAATACAATAAAATCACATAATTACAATAAAACATTATTTGACAAAAATAGAATAGGCTGCGAATTCAACGTAGGAGACATGGTGTATGTGGAAAATGGAAACAAGCTAAACAGAAAAAAATTGGATGAACTAAAAATTGGACCTTATAAAATTATTGAAAAAATTTCTAACTCAATATACAGAATTGATACAGGTCACAAAAAAATAAAATCAAACCTTTATCATATCACTAAACTTATACCAGTCCCTTCACTTCAAGGAGATGATCCGGAGGACGAGTGAAAATTTTACTATGAATTTTCTTCCCCAAGGGGGGAGATGTAATAAAATAACTAGGTACCTACCTATACATTTTATTAAGTACTTACAAAAAGTACCTACATATTATAAAACAGTTCTACCACAGATGTCGCATGCGTCGCACAGAATTAAACAAAAGAGATCCGATAGGAAAAAATAACTGTCAGAATCAGATAGATATAAAAATTATTGTAAAGATTAATTAAGAATAAACTTTTATTGTCGTTTCTTTAATTACAAAGCAACACATTGTTTATTTTATTATTATACACCCACTTTACATATTATTTACACTTAATTTTCAAAAGGAAAATATTACCACGTTATATATATATATACATATATAAATATATATATATATATATATATATATATATATATATATATATATATATATATATATATATATATATATATATATATATATATATATTTACATATGTGCGTGTGTACATACACGTCGAAACCTCTATTTCGGATTCAATTTAATGAAATACTTGAAAATATTTCCATTTCTTTTGTAAATCAAGATGTTTGTTATCCTTTTCAAGAAATTATTAATTTTCCCACTGGTGGGGGATCCTTTTGCTTCTGAGAATTCAGGAAGTTTTCATTTCATTATTAAAAGGCAGGTATTTATTTCACGAGTTGTGAAACCAAAATTGGCGTACCGTAAAGTGGGTATACTTTGCACCATGGGTGATACTTTGCACCACCTTCTGTAAAGAAATTGTAGAGCTGGTCATCTCTGATACATGTCATTTTTCATTCTACTTTCTATTGTTTCTGATAGATGGCACTTCAATCTACTTTTTAGTTTACAGAAGTAACAGTCGGTCGCTATTGCTTCAATGCGTTTTTCCTGTCCGAACGTAAAGAAAGTTTTCTGTCTGAAAATTGTGTCCGAAAAAATCCAGTGGAATCAGTATACTGAAACTAGCTACAACAAGTGAGTGGTCTCTAAATCGCAGGTAGGTAGGGCCTGCTTTTCTCAAATGCTGTATTTTTTAGTTACGTTGTCAAGTTTATGTAAAAATAATATTTTTTTAAGAACTGACTTGTATTGACCACTTTTGGGGTAACATTGCACCAGGTGCAAAGTATCCACAAAAGGCCATAATTAATTAATATGATGAAAAGTCTTAAAACGGCTAATACAACTTGACATGTTTGCTAAATATCTATAGGTTTTGTGTACTTACTTAATTCCTGATGGTATATTTTTTTCAAAAACGTCAAGAACACACAAACAGCGGCCTTATGCCAGACGATACTGCGATTTTACACCGAAGAGAGTGGAGCAGTGTTTGGAGGCCATTCAAAATGGTACAATCAGTCAAAGAAAGGCTGAAGAAATTTCCAAAATCCCCAGAAGGACGATTAACTATAAGCTCAAAGGTCAGCACACAAAACCTGTGGGAAAACCTCCGATATGTGACAAGGGCGAAGAGCAATCCTTTGTAAACTGCATAGTAGACATTAGTGAGTACGGTTTCCCAGTGAGTGTTTTTAACATTCGCTACATTCTAATAGCCTATTTGGATAGATTTGGCAGAAGAGTACGAATATTAAAGAACAACGTACCAGGCTCTGAATGGATAAGATCATTTTTGCAAAGACATAAAACCTTGACTGTTGCTAAAACTAGTCAGTTGCTTAATCGGTTGCCATTAAAAGCGTATGACGATGACGTGCGCCAGAGTTTCCAACAATTTTTGGAAGAAAACAGATTCAACCCAAATAATTAAGTCTTAAAACGCAGGAAAACGATACCGATAGAACCAGGTAAGAGCATTGCTCACGATCCAAATGTCGAAATGAACGTTGACGAGACACAAATGCTACCTGAACCAACTACATCAATGATCCCACCTTCCACATCGAAACTTCCAGCATATCTAGCATGAACTGATTATAGTTTATACGGAAGCTTTGAGGAAGAGGGAGAAGAACAGAAACGATGACTGAAACCAGTTATCGTATTTGTTCTTCCGTTTCATTAGGACCAGTAAAAAAGAAGGTGGGAGAATATATCGTATTTCATTATGAAGGAGAAAAATATCCAGGACAGATTTTGGAAATAAAGAAAGACAGAGCTGTTACATCCATGCAGGAGAGTCTCAAACCGTGGAAGTGGCCGATGAAGGATGACTTTCTTCAATATTCTTGGAAGGATGTAGCGGGTTCCATAAAAGAACCGAAAATGCAATCCAAAAGAGGTTTCTTTACCATCCCGGAACTTGACCATATTTAGACCTAATTTAATTTTAATTCCTATTCCCTATGTAGTACGATATATTTTTTAATATCCACCTTTTATTTTGTATAATTTTAAACCTTCAGTATTGAAAAAAAAAACATTTTTGTTGGATTTTACAATATTTAAAAAAAAAATTCTATCAAGTGTCTTATTTTTCCATAATTATACAATATTATAATCTGCATTTAGTGAACTGTGAGCCAAAACCCTTCATAAGGTGCAACAAAACTTGTAGGATAGCCTTTACTTCGCATCAATTTGGATTCTAGTACGAAAAGTGTAGAGAAAATATCATGGTGCAAAGTTGTACTTTACCCCGGGATACTTTGCACCAAAATATAAATATTAAAAAAAAATACAGGCAAAATAGATAAAAATTAAAAAATGTATCAGACATGTTACAGGTATATGTGTTATTACATTGCAATAGTTGAAACCTCAGAAAAAGTAAAAAACCTGATCTGAATAGACAATTTTTTGAAAAAATGCAGTATTTTGGTGCAATGTATACCCACTTTACGGTACCTGAAATTATTTTTTTTCCTCGAACGATGAGATTTATTTTCCATTATTTCATTAACTTGTACTCTTTCATCGTTTCTGGCGGTTTCTCCGATTTTCTTCGTTATCTTAGAATACCTACTCAATTATAATTTAAAGAATACCCTCTTCAATTATTTGCTGTAATCTTTAGCTGATATCAATCATTTTATAATTGAAGTGGTCTTATATTATTTATTTTTAAAATGCGTTTAAATAAAATCCACATTCGTCATTTACTATGTTCAAATACTTGTTCACAAATCTGGGTTTTTCTCTTTCCACTTGGGAGTTATTATTGAAAGGAATTGAAATCTCAGCAAAGATAAAGAAGAATACAGAAGTCTGGGTATTTACAGGACCTGTCATAGGCTAGTTAAGTGATCACTTTACACTTTAAACATTCACCATCCTACCCATTATTGACAACCACACTACTCAAATTCTTGGAAGTTCTATATATATGAAACAATTTAGAAACCTTGTTCATGAATCACTAGAACTTCACTAGAGACATCTATGGGTGAAATTAAATTATCTGGTCAAATTATAAGCTTAATAATAAAAATGAAAATGGTATTTTCTGGCGTTTCTCATGTGTGTGATTATAATCCAGGATTCGGATCTCACATACTAATATAAGAGTTTCTGCTTAATAAAAAGCTTCTTTACATCTCACCAATAGATGTGTCTAGTGAAGTTCTAGTGATTCATGAACAAGGTTTCTAAATTGGTTAATATATATAGAACTTCCAAGAATTTGAGTAGTGTGGTTGTCAATAATGGGTAGAATTGGTGAATGTTACACGTGTGTAAAGTGATCACTTAAACCAGCCTATGATGGTCGTCAGCCCCGTAAATGCCCAGACTTCCATATTCTTCTTCATCTTTGATGAGATGTCAAAAAATAATATGAAAATAATAATAATAGTTTGGATAATTTTTAAAGCTCCATTTTCTTAAAATACTTTCTCAAGGGCGTTTATAAAGACATGGATAATAATAATAATAATAGGATGATGATGATATTGATACACAAAAAATAAATTAATTAAAACGTCGTCAATCGGTCCTGGACCATCGAGTGGGCTGAGTCTAAAGCGGGGAACAGATGAGCCGATAAATTAAAACGCTTTCCTCTTGATCCCCATGGGCTGGAGAATGGCCAAGGTGTTGGGCAGGACGTCTCCCTTAGCGATGGTCACGCTGGAGAGCAGCTTGTTGAGCTCCTCGTCATTGTGGATGGCCAACTTCCAACTAATCTCATGACACTGTATATATAGAGCCATCTATGTTGGATTGAGAATGCTTGTTTTTGGAATAGACCCTTTCAATTGGACGTGTGTGATCCGAATCCCGGATTATTTCTACGCCCTAGGAAACGCCTGAAAACATGATATTTTATGCTGTTTATAATTTGACCAACTCCATGATATATTATCAATTTAATGATATATGAGTTCACAGCAGCCATGTTGGATTGAGAAAGTTTTTTCAATTAGCAGAGACACTTTTATTGATCACTCATATTCTTATTCATGTACCTATATTGAGATTTTTTAAAATATAAATAAATCGACATTTATTATATTTCGTTCAATCCGAACTTGTCGACCAATCGCAGTCCTGTTTCGAAAATATCTTACTCATAATGTGTGTAGTCTGGTTTACATGACCCACGCGCCATATTTTTTTCGTAACAAAATTCTAACAAATTTACTGTTTTTATTATTCAAGTATCTTCCTCTTCATCTCCGATGCAAATTATGGGAATTATGCTAATCGCTAAAGACGCCGCGGAAGTCTGTATTATTTTTGGAAAGTAATATAAGTTCAGGGATGTTTACGGTTTAATAAGCCTCAACTGCACAAAAGTGGAATTTTGCTAGTGCAAAAATTAAGGAACATATTACCTCAATATTAAGGAGCATCTTACAATTTTCAAAAGAACACACGATGTTCTCTACAACTTGAGATGCGCAAAATTTTAGAAGTTTTTTATTTTTTATTTAATATAATTACAAATTTATACAATTTCTATACATTGCTACTTTTACAATCTTATAATTCTAATTGCACTGAGCCTCTCCAAAAAAGTTCTTGTGCTTGGAGAGAGACTTTTTCTTCTTTTTTTTGTTTTTAGTATCTAAATTTTAAAAAATTATAGTTTTATTAAATGTATTCATTTATTGATCCAGCAGATTGTGGTAATATATATCCATTCTTTTTAATGTGCCATGTCAGGTCTCCTCAACGTCTTCTAATACTTGATAGTTATTGTCCATGTCTTGGACAGCTCTAAACAGAGTCGCAACGGTTCTTTATTATTATTATACTTTTATTAATTGATTCACCAGTTACTTTGTGATAAAATCTTTATATT
>NW_028283006.1:0-11673 GCF_059751285.1 Brachycentrus maculatus | reverse complement strand
ATGAAAGCTTTTATTATCTCCTCCCAATTGGAGATAATCCAGATATATAAATCAAAATTATTTGGTTCCCAATAATTTAAATGTTGAAATCAGTCACAGCTAACAAAAGCCTAACAGGGGAAGCTAAACTAGCATAATGCATGGCAAAACGATGTAAGATGGATGTTCCAATGGTGAAATTAGAAAATAACGTAACGCTTAGATAAAAGCCTTTAAACATTATCGATAAAATTAACAAATATGTTAGGCTAATGTAGTTGGTAATAGAAGCAGAGAAAGACCGAAGAGCATTTGCCATGATAAAGCATTACGAATTATTGAAAATCGTCAAAACAATATGTATTTCCTTTCTAGAAAAAAAATATAAGTGTACGTACCTACATCCCCATTTCCTATTGTTATCTCCCGTTAATTATCACTGCACATGTTAAAACTATCACTTAAGTACCTAGAATTGTAAAGTTATTATAAGGACTGACGGTCCTTATAATCTTCACATTCGTTTGAAAATGGCATAACTAGGCGAAACAAATGTCACAATATGAATTTTTATGTGTTTTTTGATAAAATAAAACTTAGCAGACTCAAAAAATCTGTGTTTTATTTAAAAATTAATACAGAAATTAAAATGGAGTTCAACAAATTAAACGCCAAATCAATAAATAAATTCCTTGTTTGTATATTACAATTTACATACAATTTTAATGGTATACCAGGGTAGAATGAACATGAGGAGGCAATATTTTTTATATAAATGTATTAATTGATACAGTTCCGCTATAAGATAAGCTTAAACATTTTACATTATATAATTATCTCAATTTAGCCGGTGCCGTGTTGAAAACGGATGAGTTTTTCGTGATAAAAAAATAATATGACATTATTTCCTCATTATCGTCAATTACATTCGTTACATTTGTACGAAATAATCTTCGCAAAAGTTGCCTTATTTCCCGCGAAAAGTAATTCCAGATAAGAAAAACCGAAAGTTAGTTCGTACAAGGTTGGCCGCATTGTTATACCATTCAGAATTGAGCATGAGGCGATTTTGCAATCCCGGCTAAAATGTTTTCGTATTTCCGTCACGGTCGTCAATCTTCGGTTGGCCGTTTAGACATAGGTCGATACATTCCGTTCGCCTGTAGTGCGTAGTCAATTGGGAAATTATAGTATTTTCTACTATCTCTACACTACGGTAAATAAATACGGAGTACTACAAACAACACAGCTCACGTCGGAATATTAAATTACCCGCTATTACAGTTAACCGACACAGTTCGTATATTTTACTATTATTGCTCTGAGCAAATCAGTGAAAATTATCGCACATCGAAGGAAAAACGAAGGCGAATTCTCACATCTCCCATAGGAGATAACAATTTTTTTTGGAAGAGACCTACAGATTTAATTTTGTCCGCCTCCGTGGTGTAATGAAAAGCGTGTTTAGCTACCGTGTTAGAGGTCCCGAGTTCGACACATATTGCAAAATGCAATACCGAACAATTCCAACAGAACTTTAAAAAAAAACCAATTAAAATGTAACTTTGTTTTAAAATCATTATAAATATTTTATTATAACATATATTTTATTATAATGTCTGAATTTGACAATCGTTTAATAGAAAATAATCACTCATTTGATAAAAATAAAGGTCTTAATATACTACACACATGCAACAGAAGACTTAATTTAGATTACTTAGAAATATTACAAATTAAAAAGGCAATTAATAATAATTTACAAATAATAAATACTCAAGTAAAAGATTTTTCTAAAAGTCAGTTATTAAATATGTTTCCAATCACTCAACATCCCTGATCCCTTTTGACTGTGACTGCTAATTAATACAAAAAAATAAAGCCACTTGAGATCTAACCAAGCTCCTTTGCCTAGCCGTCAAAATATTTTGAATATTGTTAAGTAGATCATGTTTTAATATTAATCAGTCTTGATAAAGAAGCGGTTTACAACATTTTGAGTGTGTCCAAATACTTGTTCACAAAATCTGAATTATCTGCAATTACAGGAGTCACTTTCATATTATTTTTTTACATCTCATCAAAGATGAAGAAGAATATGGAAGTCTGGGTATTTACGGGGCTGACGACCGTCATAGGCTGGTTTGAGTGATCACTTTACACACGTGTAACATTCACCAATTCTACCCATTATTGACAACCACACTACTCAAAATCTTGGAAGTTCTATATATATGAACCAATTTACAAACCTTGTTCTTGAATCACTAGAACTTTTCTATAGACATCTGTTGGTGAGATGTAGATGTATATATAGAACTAGAAAAATGTTTCAAAATGTGTTCATATATATAGAACAGCCAAGAATTTGAAATGTGTGGTTGTCAATAATGGGTAGAATTGGTGAATGTTACACGTGTGTAAAGTGATCACTCAAACTAGCCTATGACGGTCGTCAGCCCTGTAAATGCCCAGACTTCCATATTCTTCTTCATCTTTGATGAGATGTTAAAAAATAATAAAGAAGCGGTTAGCTTCGAAACCGGTAGACATTATAAGTAAGTTATAATTAAATATTTATATTGATTTTAAAACAGAGTTATAAGTCTTTAATTATAAGTATTTCAAAAATTCACCAAGAATAATTCGATATGATTTCGTTATAACGTTGTTCGAATTTGATGTAACTAACGGTGTGAATTATAAAAAAAGGAATTTAACGGGATCAACAAATTTTACCCATACACGATATGTAATGTGTATTATAAATATAATATATACATATATGTATGTATTATGTGTTTTTGCCTCGGGTCAATATTTCAAACAAGCAACCGTTACATAATATGCTTTTAAACTGTGTCGGGTCATCGTAAGGTCACTAAAATACTAAAATGAAAATACCAATCTATTGTACATATCGCTCACTCCTTTCAACAACGTCATAAATAAAAAAAACTTGATTTTTTGTAATGGAAAATTCTTGGAAGTAAATGATAACTAACTCCTTATTCATTTATTATTAACTTTTTTATTATTATTGACATAAATTTTATAAATTTATTTAAAATCACAATTAAAAAAATATTTTTAAAAAAAATGTAGAGGTAACCTTGGTGTCTTGTCGGTGGAGTTCTTTTTTAATATATTTTTTTATTGTTTTTTACCATTTTAACCTAATATACACACAAAAAAGAGAGAAAAATTAAGAATATAAACATTTTACAATTTTCATAAAATTACCCATTCCTTTATTTTGCCTTTGTTCTATATTTTATTTTGACGTCTAACATCCGTCGGCAACAAATTAAAAATGTTCGGAACGATATATTGCAGTGTTCGACTCCCATATTTATTGTTAATTCTTGAAACTATACATCCACTATCATTTTTAAGACATATAAACTAAATATGCTATAAATCCTGGTACATAAATGTCGGGTTGTGGTTCCGTGGCTAGTGTCGGACTTTTGAGTCTGAGTTTCTCGGTTCGAACCTACTCTACCACAATTTTATACCTTTTGCTAATAATGAGCCGTTTAGGCTCACAGAAATAATATGAAATTGAAGTATTTTTGTAAGTAATATAAACACAAATAATAGACAAGGGGAAGTTTCTAAGGCAACTATTAAATATATTTTTTAAATGTATTGGAACCAAGACTCCGCTGTGAACAGTCAGTTTATATTATATTTTATGACTTGAATAAATAAAAACTTATTTTGTAATGAACAAAATAAGTTTTTTTTCAAAATAAATATATGGTTTAAAAAATAAAACAGGTATTTAAAATACAAACAGTCATTTAAAATTCAAACATTTATTTAAATCACTCGCAAACGAGTGGAGTCTTAAAAAAACAGTTGGTAGAATGGCAAGGAGTTAAAAAAATATGGTATATTTAAAAAACATTTTTTCGTCAAATTCCAATGTGTTTTTGTTTAACACCTTTGGCTTACTGACTTTGTATATTTGAGAATACATCCTTAAAATATTCTTTCAGCACTCATTTCAAATAAATAAAATCAACACGTGAATGAATTCCAGAAGCGTATGATACGTTTTATAATTTTCAACAAAGATAACTAACTGAAACTAACTAACTATCACGCCGCTTCCCCGCAGGGGTAGGCAGAGAGAATAGAACGCCACACCACTCTGTCTTTGCAAACATTCTTCGCCTCTTCCACGTTCATGCATCTCCTCATACATACCCGCCGATTGTTGCGACTCCTAACCTGACAACTTTCAAGTATTTGGCATACCTGATCGTGCCATGTTTTTCTCAGTCTTCCTCTGCTCTTTTTTCCACTTACATTCGCCTCACACCTTTCTTAATTTTATCGATAATGCTTATCTCAGCTTTGCATTCCTTCCTTATTTCACTATTCGCACATCCATCATACATCGTTTTGTCGCACATTCTTCTGAGAGATCGCATTTCGACTGCATTCAGTCTACGTTCATCCTTCCATATTTTATTCAAACCTTTATTTAACCTTGAGAGAGTGATGATGATGAATTCACCAAGAATGATGTCACTCGATGTTTAGTTTGGAATCGTTGAATAATTAAACACATTTTGTTTAGTGTCCCAAATACCGCATAACGCTTATGCAATATACAGTGTGCTTATTGTTAGTCAATTTAATTTTGAAGGTTTTATGCGTTTCATTCATGCTTTACATTACGATCTTCATCATATATATATATATATATATGTATATATATATATATATATATATATATATATATATATATATATATATATATATATATATATATATATATATATATATATATATATATATATATATATATATATATATATATATATATATATATATATATATATATATATATATATATATATATATATATATATATATATATATATATATATATATATATATATATATATATATATATATATATATATATATATATATATATATATATATATATATATATATATATATATATATATATATATATATATATATATATATATAGAACTTCTAAGAAGAATCAGCGGAAGCTAAACTGGCAGTACACAATGGAGTTCTGGTTCCAACCCTTATGTATGAAAGCGAAGCATGGAGTTGGCAAAAGAAGGATGAAAGCAGACTGAATGCAGTCGAAATGCGATCCCTCAGACGAATGTGTGGCAAAACGATGTTTGATAGATGTTCGAATGATGAAATAAGGAAAGAATGTAAGGCTGAGATAAGCATTATCGATAAAATTAAGAAAGGTGTGTTGAGATGGTTTGGACATGTGGAGCGTATGAGTGAAGAAAGAACGGTTAAACAAATTTATGAGGCGAATGTAGTTGGAAAAAGAAGCAGAGGATGACCGAGGAAAACTTGGCACAATCAGGTATGCCAAATACTTGAAAGCGGCCGGGTCAGGAGTCGTAATAATCGTCGGGTATGTATGAGGAGATGCATGAATGTAGAAGAGGCAAAGAATGTTTGCAAGGACAGAGTGGTGTGGCGTTCGATTCTCTCTGCCTACCCCTGCGGGGAAGCGGCGTGATGGTTAGTTAGTTAGTTAGTTTATATATATATATATATATATATATATATATATATATATATATATATATATATATATATATATATATATATATATATATATATATATATATATATGTATATATATATATATATATATATATATATATATATATATATATATATATATATATAAATATATATATATATACATATAACATAAAAAACATACAGTTTATGGTCCAGGATAATATTAAAAAAATATAAGAGTGAAAAATCAGTATTATTTATTTTCACCCCCCCCTTGGGAATCGAACCCGGGACCTCCTGCACGGTAGCTTCATAAACACGCTAACTATTACACCCTTGTTCGTTGAATTGGTATACTAAGTTAATAATAACAAAAAAGACAGCTGGGTGTATCGTGTATCACGTAAATGCTTCAAGTTTCAATCGCGGCCTTGCTCATTTCCTTTGGTTTTATCTCGCGAACACTGCCTACGACCAGCGAGTGTGTGGAAATCGCAATTATTACATTAAAATGGTAAATGCCTACTCGTTACTAGCGCCGATGCAATGTGTGGTTCGGTAATTAGCGATTACTGTAATGCTATGATGAGAAAACTTGGGTCTACAAAAAAACGATCCGCGAAGAAGGTCGCATTGTGCAGATGGCGTGGGCTGGGAGTCGAGACTCGACACAAAATGGGTGTTAAATTTCAGTTACACACATAATCTAATCATTACACTACTGCCAGCGATACTTCAAGTCCGACTAAGGCAACAATTCAAGTATATGCATGTATTTATTCTCCTTAAAGTTCGTTTTATGATTTCAAAGAAATTTATGAGGTGAATGTAGTTCTCGATCACCTAGACGAATGCATGGCAAAACGGTCTTAGATAGATGTTCCAATAGTAAAATAAGGGAAGAACGCAACGCTTAGATAAAGGCCTTTAAAACATTATCGATAAAATAAAGAAAGGTGTGATGAGGTGATAGTTTTGAAATGAGAAAACGCAAAATCAAATATATGAGGCGAATTTAGTTGGTATTAGAAGCAGAAGAAGACCGTGAAAAACATGGCAAAATCAAGTATTACAAATACTTGAAATTGGTCAGGTCAGGAGTCGGAATAATCGACGCGTATGTATGAGGAGATGCATGAATGTAGCCGATGCGAAGATTGTGTGCAAAGACAGATTGATGTGGCGTTCTATTATATCTGCCTACCCCTGTGGGGAAGCGGCGTAATGTTTGGTTGATTACGTATATATTTTTTATCGATCTGATTGAGCGCCCTTCTGATATATTTAATCGTAATGTATTTCGTATTTAAAGCATTATTATCATTACATATTAGTATGACTGTTTGAATTTCTTTAAACATTTCTTCTTCGTATTCCATGTCAGGTCTCCCCTAGTTGACTATCACTCGAGGGTATTTGTCCCTGTCTTGGGCAGCTCTGATCCCTGTCCAATATTCCGGAGCCAGGAGATCTGTCTTCTGCCCACACCCCGTCGACCATTAGGTGTAATAGCTCGTACTTCTCTCCTCTCAGCACATGCCCCAGATAGAACACCTTCCGGACCTTGATATCACTCATTAACTATGCGTTGTTGACCACATCAGTCTATGGAATGGGTAGCATTCTACGATGTAGCCATATTTGGTTTATAGTGCTGATCTTGAGGGTCTACAGTTCAACTCTGTATAAAAGTACTAACCAAACATCGTTGCTATTCCAACACATTTTTTGCCGAACTTTCAGATTAAGGTTATCATGTTTTTTCTGAAAACAATGCTCAAACACTTGCCATAGCGAGTTTTTCTTTAAAATAAGTCATGTGTACGATTAAACTATCAATACTATGTGATGCAATGAGATGATTGTACTACAAAGGTACTCAATGAGCAAACAATACTCAGAGATCTACCTCCGGTTGAATATCTGCTGTAATTTACGCAACCGCAAATAAAGGTCATGAGTGGAAAGAATTACGAATCATATGGAAACTGTGTATTAGAAACCTTATGTTAATCATCATTACAGTCTTCCACATTCATGCATCGCCTCATACATGCCAGCCGATTCCGACTCCTGACCACTTTTTATTTGTTATTCATTCATTCAAACCCTTATCCGCACCCTATGGTGCATAGGGCACTGCATCATATAAACGCAGTGTTATATTGATCATTAACAAATGAAGGAAAGGTGATCAGCCCTACGCTTCAGGTACCAGTCCAGGATTATATTAAATAAATATTAGAGTGAATAAATCACCAATATTTATTTGACCCCCCCTGGGAATCGAACCCGGGACCTCCAGTATGGTGGCCGAGCGTGTTGACCATTACACCACGGAGGCGAGTATTTATTATTATTTATTATTAGTATTCTATACTTGTGTGCGACCCATCATGATATATTGGATCGAAAAAAGTGTCAGAAATGAAGACTCTAAAGAAGCATATCTGGCAAGAGTCTGCGAAATAGAAGAAGGAACACCAGGATAAGGGAAATATGCGTGATCGAAGATGTCGTTAGGTGGGGAAGGCAACGAAGGAGACAATGGTATGCGCATGTGAGGAGAATGGAACCATCCAGACTGATATGTAAGAATCGACTCTCCAAAATTGATTGCACTACGGTGGAAAAGCTCATTTTGTCCATAATTCAGGTATGGTTTCGAGACGAAAAAATGGCATGCACGTGCCCAAACCTTATATAATAGATGCCAAGAAGAGAAAAATATTTGATTAAGCCCAAATGAGATCATATTAAATATTAATTCGTGATAAAACTAATAAACAAAAGATTTTACAAAACTTTTTACAAAAATACAACAAAAAAGTTTTGTATTATTTTTTTTATTTTTTGACATCTCATCAAAGATGAAGAAGAATATGGAAGTCTGGGCATTTACGGGGCTGACGACCGTCATCGGCTGGTTTAAGTGATCACTTTACATACGTGTAACATTCACCAATTCTACCCATTATTGACAACCACACTACTCAAATTCTTGGAAGTTCTTTATATATGAACCAATTTAGAAACCTTGTTCTTGAATCACTAGAACTTCACTAGAGACATCTATTGGTGAGATGTAAAGAAGCTTTTTACTAAGCAGAAACTCTTATATTAGTATGTGAGGTCCAAATCCTGGATTATAATCACACACATGAGAAACGCCAGAAAATACAATTTTCATTTTTATTATTTAAGCTTATAATTTGACCAGATAATTTATTTACAACATTTTGAGAAAATGTTGTAAAAAAGTTTTGTTTAAATTAATCTGTTCGATACTTTACTTAGCCACCGGGGGAAGTAAAAACAATATTTTTTACAAGGAAAATAGACAGTAGATAAGATAAGAATAAAAGTTATGTTGGTCATCGATAAGGGGCAAAGTCTGATTTTCGTATTCCGAGGACTAGCGAGTGGTTTTGCCTAGAATTTTCACTCATGAATTACATGAAATTAAAGTAACTTTAAACATAAAGAGTAAATCCACTCACGAGTTGGCATAGGCTATGAAACTTAAAAATTTAAAGCCTGAGTAGGGTCATTATAAGCGGTGTTGCATAAGCCGTAGCAGAGTCACTTGGACGTTAGGTAATTTAAAAAAATCGTATTCCGAGGTCGTTATAGTAGGTATCTAGACGATTACTTCCAACTATGTAGAAATAATGAGGATCTGCATACCAAACAATGTTTACATTCCACATTGCCTCGTTCGTTTATACATATATGCAATCTTGCTAGTTTAATCTATGCACACATGCGTACTCGGCATATTACACACTATTTACACATGTTTTATTTCGATAATCGGCGTCCTAAAATCGATGCGAACACAATCGACACCTGGGTCATAAATTTATACGTTCTGCATTCCTCGTATAAATGTGTTGTTGGTACAACTGCTAGGAGATGGGCGGGCTACAAGAAGACAAAAGACAAATGTTTTACCGACGAATTAGGGCACATATAATCGTCAGGTATTTCATAACATGTATAATAATTAATTCTCACCTATTTCTACACAGTAATGTGTCGCAAGTACAGTAAAACCTCGATATAACGGACATCTATTTAGCGAACTTCGGATATGACGGACAAAAATCTGGTCTAATGCCTAAATTCAAGTGTCGGCACATGTCAGTAATTTTTTTATGATAATCACAAATTCTCAATACTTCAAAGTGCAAAAAAAACTTTTATAGACTATGTCAGAAGGTCATATTATACGCATTTTCATAATTTTAGAGAGTTGGTTATAAAAAAACAGCAAACTTCAAAAATGCAAATGAAACTTGATTCCATTTTCTAAGCAGGATTTACCGAAAGCAAGCGCGTCGATATCAAACAGCAACGTCACTTCACGACGAGTATCCGAAGACAATAAATATAATTTTATTTGTGTTCTGTATTTTTATCTATATCTAAATACAGTGTTCATATTATCAAAAAAAACTTTTTTATTTTATTTTAAACCTATTTTTATGTAACGGACTTTCGGTTTTAACGGATTCCCCTACCCCAATGAGTCTGTTATATCGAGGTTTTACTGTACCTGTTACGCGTTTCTACTTATCGAAGCGTACTGTATGCAAGATCTTTACCGAATTCTTTTTCATAGTGTGAGACGCCTGAACAACTGGATTTAGGCACATCCTAAAGTTGTGAGTAATAATTATATATTGAGTATAAATATAAATGATAATTTTGAATATTCTTAAAATAATTGGTCAATTTAAGACTTGGCACTGGCAGAAACATCCTCTCACTGGGTGACTGCCAAATAAATAATTAAAAAAATAGATTTTTATATGATACTGATTTTTATAGAACGTTATTTTTTTTTGCAATAAATATGATTAAATTTTATCATAAGTTGATTCGGCAGTCACTTTGTGGTAAAATCTATTCATTTTCTATTTAAGTTTTACTTAGTAAATACCATTTGTATTCACTGGTTTATGGGTCCGGGCACATTTTTTTTATTACTTCTGCTCATTTATATTTAAATGAAGACGATTGTTTGTAAAACGCAATTTCTTACTAACTAACTAACTAGCTAACCATCACGCCACTTCCCCGCAGGGGTAGGCAGAGAGAATAAAACGCCACACCACTTTGTCTTTGCAAACATTCTTCGCCTCTTCCACGTTCATGCATCTCCTCATACATATCCGGCGATTGTTTCGAATCCTAACCTGACAGTATTTGGCATAACTGATCGTGCCAGGTTTTTCCTCTTCGGTCTTCCTCTGCTCCTTTTTTCCAATTACATTCGCCTCATAAATTTGTTTTACCGTTCTTTCCTCACTCATTCGTCCCACATGCCCAAACCATCTTAACACATCTTTCTTAATTTTACTTACTAATTAAAAATTGAATTAAAAATGGATGATTCAATTTTTTCAATATAAAAAACACAAATAATTGTTGCGTAAAGGTCAACCAAAAAAAAATACGCAAGAATCGTCCTTTTTCCTTGAAAACTTTTTTTTATAAATGGAGTGAGGTCATTCGTGAGTCATTATGATCCGTATCCGTGTGGAGTTTACAGGTTATCCTCACTTACAAAAAGGTGACTGCATCCGTTGACCACGAAATACTATTATACCATTCTAAATATAACGTCAAAATTTATGGTCTCGTCAATCTTTCCACATCTCACTGTTCCGCGATTATATTTACTAACATGATATCAGATAACATATCGCTCACTCCTTTCAACAACGTCATATATCGACCACTCCTTTCAAGAACGTCATAAATCAAAAAACTTAATTTTTCAGGAGAACGTTTTTAAAGTTTGAAAATATAATACAATTTATTAAAAATAAGTATCAAGCCACTTACTTAACTTTTTACTGTGCAACTGATCTTTTTAGATTAGACCTGAAGGTTTTTTCTCTATTTGAAAAATAACTAGTTTATTTAAAAAAAAAAAATTAACAATACCTTTTCTTCAAAATGCAAAAACAACATTTTCTGCCCTGTAGCGGGTAAATATTAAGTTAAAAATATGCATATTTTGCTGGGATATAATACATTTTCTGGGCATCCCGAAAACATGCACAACTGAAAATTGACGATTTTTGATATATGACGTTCTTGAAAGGAGTGAGCGATATGTATAACACAACGATCTCC
>NW_028283005.1:0-10308 GCF_059751285.1 Brachycentrus maculatus | reverse complement strand
TTAATTATATAAGTGTAGATTGAAATGTGTCTGCCTCCATAGTATCTCTTTCTCTTCTTCTCCATAGTGTAGTGGTAAGCCCGTTTGGTTAACATAATGGAGATTCCAGGTTCGATATGTATTGGTGATTTTTCACACTAATATTTATTTGATGTTATCCTGAACTGGTATCTGGAACGCAGGACTCATCACCTAGCCCATATAATAAATGATGGAATAAATATTGCATCAATTTGGTGCAGTGCCTTATGCACTATTAGGTGCGTTTAAGGATTACTTGAAAAGTATTATCTTCATCGTTTTAAAAGTCTTGCATCTTGCTTTGTAATTGGATTCTTGTTTCATATTTTTAAAATCACTGAATCCTTTTCATATTTTAAAAAGTTTCTCTTTAAGTCACAATAGACCTAATATGGTCGCAGGGACATAAGGGATACAAGATCCTTTGACCCCCAAGGGAAAAAAAAAGTTTCTCTTTTTTTTCTAATCTTATTCATACCCAATGGTGCATAGGGCTCTGCATCATATGAAAGCAGTGATATTTTGATTGTTAAATACATACATAAAGCAAAGGTGATCTTCCCTGCGCTTCAGATACCAGTCAGGAGTCAAATATAAGAGTGAAAAATTCTCAGGACTCGTATCGAACCTGGGACCTCCAGCACGGTAGCCAAATACCTTTATAACTGTACCATAGAGGCGGAGTTGTTAAATCTTTCAGGTCTCTTGTTTGTTGTTTTTCTGGAAGTCTTTAAAGGTCCTAAGTATTGGGGAAAAAAGGAAATAAATTAAAACAACTTGATTGTGTTTATTAATTAATATATTGAAACGATCATACAGTTTATGTATCCAGTCTTTGTCAATTGTTATTATGGTTCATTCCATTATTCTGTTTAACAGTTATATATTTGAATATACACATGATACGGGGTGCCCAAGTGATGTGATAAACATTTTTTAAAACAAATAATAGCCACATTTTAAAATTGACGATTCGAATAATGAACAGTTTACTTTGAAGATAAACAGAATATTGGGATTCCTCCCACATTAAATAAATAAAATAATGCGAAATTTATAAATTAAATCATTATACAAGATTAAAAATTATAAACACTTAAAACATAAAATACACTAAAATTGTACAAAGTATAAGAAAAAAATATCTGTAAAGAAAGTATAACTATAGATTTATTTTAGGAACCAAAACAATAATAATATTAAACTAGAGGAATTCAATTTCAGTTTTTCTCGGGATAATTTTATTCTTACAATTTTAGAATTTTTCTAAAATAATTATTGTAGGGCGACACAAAAACTAAGGATCGAATGACATTACTCTTTATAAACCGTTTGCGGTGAATTCATTTTTACAGTTTTCTATATTAAATGACTAGTTCAATTTAATAGTCATTATTTGGTGGGGTTTGAGACTAACAAATTCACATCCGAATCGTAACAAACACTTAATTTGCATTCAATCTTTTTCTAATGAGTTAATAAATCTCTTGTGTGAATTACTCGTAGGCCTAGAGCTTTCGTATATTATACATAACAGTAACATCAATGAAAAATAATTACACCAATAAATAATAGAAATAATACAAGCTTACACAATCAAAAGGTCTTACGGTCTAACAAGAAACGCATCTTTATTTAAAAATAAAAAAAAACATGTACTCAGATACTGTTGTTTCACTAGAAAATCGTTAGTAAAATACATACTATCATTAGAAATTTCAACGCATTACCAAATAGTTACTTATAACCACGTTCAAAAGTAAACAACCTTTTCCTAGAGTTAATTTCGGTAAATTTAAGTACATTATTCTGAGATTCTTCATCCGCAAGTTAGAGTATGCTCGCGGTACACATTAGACATGGAAAATTTTTTACAAAAATTACAGAAAAAAAGTATTTTTCTAATACTGAAATATCTCCAACGACACAGGAAGACGACATTTAAGATAAACTGATTAAAGAAAACACTTGTTTTTTACCACTTGAGTTTTATTATAGACTACATGTTTCAGAAGTTAAACTTCCATCATTCAGGTCTGTATAATGTTATTATACAGACCTGAATGATGGAAGTTTACTTTATGGGGGTTCAAATAAATATAAGTGATTTTCCACTGTAATATTTATTCAATATTACCCGAAGCGGAGGGCTGATCACCTTTCCTTCATGTGTAAAAACGATCAAGATAACACTGCGTTATATGACGCAGTGCCCTATGCACCATTTGGGTGCGGATAAGGGTTTTATTATTATTATTATTTTCTTTAATCATTGTAACATGTCTTACCGCAAAGTTAATGCCGAAACAATAAATAAAATAAGATAAACTTATTGAAACTGACATTTAAGACAGTCAGAGATGGATGAACTGTGTAAGTAATTATTTTGTATATTGTGGAATGGAAGAAATGAATCTTAGGGAGGTCAAGAAAGACATTGAGTAAGAGAAGGAAGTGGAAAACGGTATTAATTCTAGAATTCACTATTACAAACTACTTAGTCAAATACCAACTATCGGCTATTTTATACATCTCGTAACTCTACAGATAAATATTTGCTTTACCCCAGATATTAAAACAAACGAGAAACGGGAAACATTTGGAGACGCAGGTCATTTTGGCGTAAGGTCATTAATCTAACACTGAAATCAATCATAATTCGAGACTCGTACATTACTTAATAGTTATAAATGAATCTTTCGACCTTCGGCTTGGACTGCATTTTTGACTAGAGGTCAGACTGTTATTCGGAGGTTCCCAGAACACACTGTTCCCCTCGCTGCAAATTGATATCTTTTTTATTCTACACTTTGGACTGATGCAGGGGCGGGCTAGGTACAGCCCGCGGGCCGGATTATAAATTCTGAAAATTATTATTTCGTCACTTTGAAAACGAGGAAAATTATATAAATATTCATTTTATACCAATGTAAATATATACCGTAATAGTTGCCTCAACTTGAAATGAAACTTGTTGGGTAATATATCCCTAATTAAACAAGGTTATTGGATTGAATTCTACTTTTATTTACGTATATATGATAATATGTGACACTTTTCGTCTTATTAAGACATTATCAAACACTCGATAACATATCATTATCAAACATTCAAAAATTAATAAGACGAAACGTGTTACATATTATCATATATTACATATATGTAAACAAAAGTAGAATTCAATACAATAACCTTGTTTAATTTTGGACATATTACCCAAAAATTTAAAATGGAATTCTACCAACTGTCTGCAGTTACAATAATCTATATCGTACCTCTTGATATGAAAGAAGAACATCCCATATAAAAAAGATAACCACCAAGAAGAAAACCCATCTTCTTTCATATAAAAAGGTACAATGGATGTTATATATCAAGCTGAGACAGCTATAATATTGACATCTCAACTGTAGGGTGAATAATCCAGTGTCTGATATAATAAATAATATTAATATTGTAAATTTTTAGTAGCTATGAGGGCTGATATGGTCACAAAAGTGCACTCTAAGTGCCCTGAGACCAAAGATTTATTATATTGTGCAGATTAATGCCCACTTGCTAGTAAGTAACGGGCAAATAGGTCTTTACGATACTTTTGCGAGTGTATCCTTGCATTACAACAAGCCACGTTGCCCAAAGTTTGCCCACGGCTGGACTAATGCATGTTCTTGTGGTCGGGCACAATTATGTCAAGGATTTAGGAACATGAACCACTGTGTTTTAATGTTCATTTAATGGAGATGGTTGGGATGGGCATATCTGAGGTAAAATGATATTTAAACAATCTCAACACAAGAACGTACGTAGATTTCACTTAAATGTAAATAGACGTTATCAGACATAATTATCTCCATATTTTGGTAGCTACAATTTTAAAACGCAGTATAATTAATGTGCCGGAGCACGCACACATGGAATATGAAGGTAAATCTACCGATAAGAGAATGATGCCTACATCCTAAACAATAAAATTAACATAATTAGTTAGAAAATTCGTGGACCCGTAAATAATGATTTGTTTGGAAATATTATCTTAATAAATCCTACTATTATAATATATTGACTAAGTTGTCAGACGCATCCGACGAGACATTTGCGATTTTTATAATAAATTTATGTTCTAACTAATCAGAGTAATGTCAACAATGTTGACAACCTTATAAAGAGAATAGGGTCTCCATTATTTTTAATTTTATTATATTATCAAATTAATTAGATCCAAGCGGTTCAATTTCTACCACCAATAATAATAAAACAGAATACATTTTTTGGATAAGTATGTGACTCAAGACGTTTTTCCTAAAAGTGTGACTGATGAGTAACTGTTTTTTTTTCGGCTACTTGATCGAGATAGTATTTGTTACTTTTTCTCAGTTTTTATTTCTTTCCGTATAAGTTTTTTATGACAAATTGTCAAATATATTAGGAGCTAAAGATACGCAACCAAATTTTTATACTAATTTGCATAATTAGCTTTAAATAATCAAATTAAGTAATGACTTCTTTTTATATAAATTAATATTTGCATATATTTTTAAAATTTGATATCTAGTTTTATTATATTTGTAAAGAAGTTTTTATTTTATTTTTTACTTTTGTTTTCACATTTCAAAAACGTAAATCTTTCTTAATGATAGCAGAAGGTAAAATTATAAAGGTCAAGATGTTTCTGAAGTGAAACTTAGGCAGCGATTCGATAATTGATAATTGGATGATTTTGAGAGAGTAATTTAAAGGACGCGTCACGTTTATGAGGCACGTTTTGTTACACGAGAGAGAAAAGAGATGTAATGTAGAGAGATGGAGAAAGAAAGCTATACATTCCGACGCCACGGTAGAGAAGCAAAAGAGAGCGACGTATTCACAACGATACAAAGCGATATAATGAGATAGAAAACGTCGGACGCTATATATATGAACAGTTGAGATACCACGTGTTATGTAATATTTATATTTTTTGTGTCCGCCTCCGTAGGTGTAATGGTCAGCACGCTTGACTACCGTTCTGGAGGTCCCGGGTTCGATTCCCAGGGGGGGTCAAATAAATATAAGTGATTTTTTCACTGTAATTTTTATTCAATATTACCCTGGACTGGTACCTGAAGCGTAGGGCTGATCACCTTTCCTTAACGATAACACTGCGTTTATATGAAGCAGTGCCCTATGCACCATCGGGGTGCGGATAAGGGTTTTATTATTTTATTATATATTTTTTGTTGTTGATTATTTACATTTCTCTCTCTGACTCTCATACTAAATCTCTTTATTTTTTAAGGAGTTTCACTTCTTTCATGTATACGGTGCTGCAAGCCTATTATTTTAATGAATGGTGAATATTTTTATAATAATTAATGAATTCTTACATAATTTTGTTATACAAAAAGTAGCCATAAAAAAATATTACTTTAAGAAGTTATTTCATCCAGTTCCATAATTTAAAGTAATATATTTCTTTATAAAATTAATTAACTTTGTTTTCAACACTTTTTTTTTATTAATACAATTTAACCTACCGGTTTCGACAAGAACCTTGTCATCATCAGGGTTTATTTAAATTCAAAAACATTAAAAAAATTCAAATACTCTCACCAAAAACTTCCACACACTCCGTAAAAAAGTGTGTGGAAGTTTTTGGTGAGAGTATTTTAATGTTTTTGAATTAAAATAAACCCTGATGATTACAAGGTTCTTGTCGTAACCGGTAGGTTAAATTGTAATAATAAAAAAATGTGGTGAAAACAAAGTTAATTAATTTTATAAAGTTTGAAAAATGTCCCACAAAGTATCTGCGGAAAACATTTAAGAAATAATATATTTCTATAACCGACGTAGACTGCATACAATTTGTAGCCAAATATTTCTAGCCCATGATTGCCTTCAGATAATTATTTAAACATACTAAGACACCATAGCAATATTCATTTTAAAAATCACATACATCATAGGCATAATGTGATTTGGAAACATGGTTTTATACATATGGTTTGATATTTTACACGAATAGTGCTTTGGTGTTGATGTACAATGATACATACACATATTAGTGGGGGTTTAGTAGTTGTCCTGAAGAAGATACATGTTGCTATCAAACCGACAGTAAGTGGCTACGTACTGTCTTTTGGTATCAATATTCAATATACATACATATTTGCGTGAATTTAGTAGTTATCCTGAAGAAGACACATGTTGCCATCAAACCGACAGAAAAAACATACAATAAGTGGCTACGAACTGCCTTTTGGTAAATAAATTTATATAATATAAATTTAAAAATAATCCATACTGATGTAAGAAATGTAGCGGTTAATTCCAAATTCGGCTAAAACATGAAAAAAATAAGGCCCAGAAATCGCGAGAAACATCTATACGCGAAATTTTAACGATAAATTAATATTTTTAAATTACAGCTTTATGCATATCTTCATAAAATATAGAAATAAATTACTTTGAATAGGTTTTTTCAGAGTATTCATCATATTCGAAGTCAAAAAGTTCTCTTGATATACTCCATTCCTGATACCAAAACATTTTATAAATATATTATATATTACACTTTTTCCTTAATATGTTTATAATATACGTCTTAAAAGCCACACACATGTTTATTACATCCCACACACATATACACCACACACACGTACACACACGCAACTGTCTCCATTGCAGCACAAATAGCCAACACAAATATATATTTACTATTATATATTATGCACACACATTATAGAATATAAATTATCAATGTATAATTTTGGATTAGAATTACAAGTGAATTTTTTTATCTACATATGTAAATTTTAATTATCTATTATCAATATGAAAAGATTCATTTAATTTTTTGTCGGAACATTTAGTTAAACATATAATATTCTACAATTTTAAGCACATGGACATCAAACGGATCGCAACGTTGCATTTCCATAGATATTTATTTTACATTGTGGTACCTACCTATTTGACATCGGGCAACACCGGAAATGTGAGCAAACGCAGCGGATTCAACCATAAACAATTTACTGTTTATAAAATTAGATCCCCATTATGGAGCGACAAAAAATAACTCAAATGACTAATTAGACATTGCATTGCACTGCCTACTAGAGTGTACGAGAATAAGGAACACCGCAATAGCAAAAAAACAAACTAAGACTGTCAAAAATGAAGAATCTAAGGAGCATATCTGGCAAAAGTCTACGATATAGAATAAGGAACACCAGGATAAGGGAGATATGCGAGATCTAAGATGTCGTTAGGTGGGGAAGGCAACGAAGAAGGCAATGGTATGCGCGTGTGAGGATAATGGAACCATCCAGATTTCCTCACATCAAAGAGATGGATTGACAGCTGGGAATCGACACCGCAGGAGGCTAATCTCCCTTAAAAACAGGCCACAAGGCATACACCAAGAAGAAAATTCATAAATTACTAATATTAAGGGTGTCTCATCTTGAGATGGAACATCTATCGTTCATATAAAAGAAGATGGAGGTCTAAGCATCCCAGGGCTTCCGATTTGAATGTTACACAAGCGTATAAAGTGATCGCTTAAGCCAGCCAAATGCAAGATATGTTAAGATGGTTTAGGGATGAGAATCAAATGAGTGAAGAAAGAAGAGTAAAACAAATTTATATGGCAAATATAGTTGATAATTAAAGCAGAGGAAGACCGAGGAAAACTTTGAATGATCAAGTATTTCAAATACTTGTGTGCGGTCAGGTCAAAAATCGGAATAATCGGCCGCTATATATGAACAAATGCGTGAATCTGAAAGAGGCAAAGATTTTTTTACAAAGGCAGCACTCTGTCATGCGGATGTTCATATATAGCGGCCGATTATTCCGAGTCCTGACTTGACCTGACTTGGTCATGCTTGATTATTGACTATGTGGCATTTTATTATCTCCGCCTACCCCTTCGGAAAGCAGCGTGATGGTTGATTATTTAAATATATATGAAAATGCTACTTTGCGATCTCCTTAACACTTTATGGTCTATACAATGCATTTGGCAGATATTGACAAATTACACAAATTTGAGGAAACGCTAGTAAAATTTTCCTATCTACTATAATATATTATTTTCAGCTTTTTCAAGGTACATTAAAGATTACTTTATTAGTAAAACATTCCTCCTATAATATTTCTATCATTAATATCTAAAAAAATCATACCTAGAGATCAATAGTCCGTATTACGCCTATTCAAAATCTAACCGCTTTATATCGGAAAAAACGCCGAAATAGCATTACTTGTTACATTCGGGACCCTAACCCTGTTGTGTCGATTGCCATATCAAATTATGTCTAATTTCAATATTATAATGGTCAGCACACTGGGCTACCGTATTGGAGATCCCGGGTTCGATTCCCAGTGAAGGGGGGGTTAAATAAATAAAAGTGATTTTTTCACTCTAATATTTATTGAATATTACCTAAAGCGGAGGGCTGATCACCTTTCCTTCATGTATGAACAATCAAGATAACACTGCGTTTATATGATGCAGTGCCCTATGCACCATTCTTAGAAGTAGAATAATTGTAAATGCGCCCTCGGCACGGGATAACTCAGTGATGGCACATTATTGAAAATTTTAATTTTATGATGATAAAAAAATATGTATGATAAAAAAATAGATAAAAGAAGATAAAAAGAGGTGTAAATAAGACAGCGGCTAACGCAACAGGGTTAGAGTCCTAAATATGGATTCCTTAAGAATGCTGAAATCAGTGAATGCAATTTCATATATATATATATATATATATATATATATATATATATATATATATATATATATATATATATATATATATATATATATATATATATATATATATATATATATATATATATATATATATATATATATATATATATATATATATATATATATATATATTTATATATATATATATATATATATTTATATATATATATATATATATATATATATACATATATATATATATATATATATATATATATATATATATATATATATATATATATATATATATATATATATATATATATATATATATATATATATATATATATATATATATATATATATATATATATATATATATATATATATATATATATATATATATATATATATATATATATATATATAATTAGTTCGAAAAAACTGCGTTACATTCAGTGAAAAGAAAGGATTTATTTTAATCAACATGAATTATTTTAAAAGAACAGTATTTTAATTGATATCTTAACATAGATGAAGAAGTTTTGCGATAGGAATATGGGAGTCAAGATTTAAAAAAATTCAGGTTGTCAATTATTAGTATATACAATAGTGATGTTGCAAAGTGTTTATAGCTATAAGCCAATGACAGATCGTAAGCCCTGTAAATACTCAGATCTCCATATTCTTCGTCTGTTTAGATATCAATTAAAAAATCTTTACAACCACATAATAAAAGCAGGGGGAAATCCTGTATTTTTTAACAAAAATTTACACACATTCAAAATACTGTTATTTATATAAGGAAATAACAATTTCAGATTGAAAATTTAAGTTTTTCAGACGTTATATATGAATATTTCCAAATAAAAATAATGGAAAATAAATATTTACATCAGTAATGGGGCCTTTTACATTTATTATATAAATAATATTTAATTCGGGACCTCAATCGATATTTACATTACAAATAATTTTGTAAAACAATGATATTAAAATAAAAAATAAGGTTGGATGTCTTTTTTTAAATTAAATAAAATTAATAAATTCAACACTCTTTCAGTTGAACAGATTTCCTTATTTCAGAATAATTATCTTAAAGGAAAATAATATATCAATACATACTTATATGGTTTTAATTATATCCACAAAATATTATCAGAATTAATGTATGTATATATCGCTCACTCCTTTCAAGAACGTTATAAATAAAAAAAACTTGATTTTTCAGCGGAACGTTTTTAAAGTTTAAAAATATAATACAATGTATTAAAAATAAATAAATACCAAGCCACTTATTGAACTTTCTACTGTGCTTTTTAACAGATATTTTTAGGGTAAAACCTGAAGGTTTTTTCTCCATTTATATTTAAAAAAAATAATAAACAATACCTTTTCTAAAGAAATGCAAAAACAACACTCTCTGCCCTGTAGCTGGTAAATATTAAGTTAAAAATATGCCGCTTTTGCTGGGACGTTTTTTGGGCATTAGTTAAAAAAAAAATTCTTAGCAGATCTGTCAGGAAGCCTAGATGCTTCTGTATCAGATCTGGGCATGCGGTGGGACAGCTTTCAATATCTTTTAT
>NW_028283004.1:0-14672 GCF_059751285.1 Brachycentrus maculatus | reverse complement strand
AGCGCACAGGCTAAATATTAAAGTGAATATTTGTTTTAACTCTTCGGGAATTGAACTCGGGGCCTCCAAAGCGTTAACCACTACATTACAAAGGCTGACATAAGACATATAACGTTGCCTTTTACCAAATAAGACATATGTATATCAAGCAGGACTTATTGCAAAGAGTATTGTACATACTTTCTGAATTTAGATCAATGGGAGATATTTTTTCTTATCCTAACACACTGACACACCCTCAAAAGACACTTCTCATAAACAATCCGCTCTATATTAACATTTTAATATGCCATCTTTTGTTTTCGTTAAAATATCAATATTAATAATGTTGTTATCATAAATTATCATAGTAAAATACTTAAAATTAATGGGTTTTGAACGTAACATTGATCCAAGTAAAAGGGCAACTTCGCGCCGGAAGTGTACCGGATCAAGCAACTTGCTTCCACATTCCCGTCATCACTTCGCCTGTCCCGCATTTCTGCACCTCACCTCACCTACACATCTATCACACCCTTAAACATATCAACCGGCTAGAAAAAAATGGTCTCATTGATGGAAGAAATAAAAATCCAATCCAAATTGCGATTAAATCAAGTTAAACACAATTGACATTTGAAGCGCTAACTCTGTGATCCTCCATTTTATCCCTTAAATGCATGATTTTTTATTGTTTTAATTTAAAAAAATCTTTGACAACAATAACTAAATGTCAACAAGGTACTCAAAGCGCCGTCTAGTTGTAAAAGGCTGACTTAATTCCAACACCTAGGTGTTTGCCACACACCTAGGTATGTGGCAAATATGCAACAGTGTGAATTATAACAATTTCAGGCGATGGAAGGATGTTTAAACTGATGTGAAATTGTTGTTGCATAATTGCAATGGTATGCATTTAAGAGTTAAAACTAACAAAATAAATTCATTATAAAATCACAATGTAACTTAATTACGATGTAGACCAGTTTCGAAGCAAACAGCTTCTTTCTCAAAACTATTCAATAGACTGAGTATAATAATTAAATATTATAAGATATTGAATGATTTTTAACAGATTTATTTTGTAAGTTCTAAAATTTAGATGTGATCACTGTAAACTATTAAAAGTCGCTTCAAATCTTTCCAAATAAAAAAAGCATAAAAAATAATAAATAAGTGATTTTAAAATAAAATTTCCTCATCGCCATAGATGACAAAGTTACATAATAATTTTAAAATAAAAAAAACAACACCAAACTGTGTTTTTTTTGTTGATCTTTAGGGCGAATAAGAATATCGTAAAAAAAAGTTTACTTAATGGACCTAATTAGATTTTCAACATTAATTTAATGGTAAATGCAATTATCATTTCTTAAATAAAAACAAAGTAATAACTTCATTATTTATATGATACTCGAGTGGATGATATTTTAAAATATCACGATACATATAAGTTATTTAAAAATGTTGCGCGCTTTTTTTGAACATTTTAATAAAATAAAATAAATAAGTAATCACAGAAAAATATGGTTATTGGGGTCGATTTTTTTTACGAGGTAGCTACGATCATTAGATAATTTAAAATGCAATGGATAATGAGAGCAATAATTGCAATGTAACATCGTAGGTTTTTTTTCTTTCAGTTTTTGTTCTGCTCTTTTATAAATACAATTCAAGTACCAACGACAGGACCAATATCCATTGCATTTTTCTTTAAATAATAAAATCAGTGCCGAGTATAAAAACAACATATCGAGGAAATGGCAGTTAGCGTAGCGTAAATATTTTCGAGTCGAGTTAAAAAATTGAATAATATTTTAAAATATGCACTGAGTAAAAAATAAAAATATGCCGCTTAAAAAATTATCAATAAAGATGGCACACGTAGACTTTAAATATCTTAAGATAGAAATAAACACTTATCATTTAATTCTAAACTTATGTACTTCACAGTCAAGAAACAAGATTAATTTAAAACATAAAAAGATTTGTCATCCGTTAAAAAGGTAATTTTGATAAAATGGAATTCAATATAATTTTTTTGCTGTAATTTACAATGCGGAAGAGTATTATTATTTAAAAATTTACGGAAACATGTAGTGAGCAACTGCGAAAAATGACAAAGTCAATCCATGTAATTTTGAAGCCCTACCAAGTTGATCCATGCAAGTTTGACGCTTTACCGAGTCAATACATGTAACTTTGGTGCCTCGCCAAGTCAATACATGTAATTCTGATGCCTTACCAAGTCAGTCCATGTAATTTGAATGCCTCGCCAAGTCAATCCTTGTAATTTTGATGCCTTACCAATTCAATCCAAGTAATTTTGATGCTTCACCAAGTCAATCCACATAATTTTTATGCTTAACCAATTCAAACCAATTAATTTTGACATTAACTCGTTTAAACGGTTAAAAACCCTGCGAGATTTGCAAAGTTGTTTATCAGATCCCACTATTATATTGCTCAAACATTTAAGGTTTAATATTGTTTTCTAAACTTAAGTACATGATTCAGGAGTAATGGAGTATGGAGTCGCATGGACCCGTTTTAATCTGGACTTGGTCAATTTTCGCAGGAGATTCAAGTAACGAGATTCGGTAATATGTAGTAAATTGAGTATTGGGATATGACGCATCGGGAGATTTTGGCTACGCAAATTAAAAACCTAGTAATGGAACGTGTTGAATCAATTTTAGGAATATAAAAATTCTTGCGAAAATTAATTTTAATCAAATTGCGACTTTAGTTTTAAACTATGACGAGTCGAAATTTTGGCATTTTAAGTGAGAAATATTTTGAGAATAATTTGAATGTGATAATAATTATTTTGGTACACAAATCAAATCTATTGATGTTGAAATAATATACTTTACTTGATAATAGAGAAGGGTTCGATTCCCGCCAATTGCAAAATGAATTCAAGAAAGGTTTATTTTCAATTGGTCTGGGTGTTTGTGACGTATTTTTCACATTTACCTTCCCCACCCTTACTATCCTACCTGCAGACAAGCATCTAAAATAGACGTTTTGCGGGTTATTCCTTTTAGAAAGAAAAAAAAGAAACCGATAGGTGGATAAGGAAGTTATTTTCATGTCTTGTACAGTTCCTTACTAGGTTTTAAGTTAAGCGGCCTTTTTAGTTTGGCAGTTGTCGGTGTTGAAGGCCTAGGCCTTGTAACGATCGGAGCGGACGATGGCGCAGCACAGGATGAGGGCGAAGGACAGGCCGAGGATCTCCAGAGCGACGAGGATCACTCCGGTTATGATGAAGATGTCCAGGTGGCTGGTGAGGTACTCCACAACTTTGTCGGCACAACCCTGGAAAGGGGGGAAATGTCATTATTGCATCGTCGCGTTTATTCGCAAATCATTGGCCTGTTTAAACTGTCCAGATCATACGATTGACAATAAGAAAGTCGGACTTGTTTTAACTCTTACCACTCTGTAGGCCAGACATTCTGGCCCGTATGATTCTAGTAGGCAGCTCCGTGAGCCACAATGTCTGGCCCGGCGCAGGTATAACTTTAATCACCGATTTCTCTATCACCCAAGTATATTCTACCAAAAAATATTTCAGATAAATACAGTTAATCTTAATTAACATGGTCATACGAATTGCCAGACAGAGTGTCCCAAAATTAGGGAATCAAAATTTTTATTTTAATGGTAGAAAAACGTCGCATTTTTTTATCAGAGTAGCTGATCAGTTATGAGAAAAAATGGTCAGAGTGGAAAGGGTTAAAGGGATGTGTTCGTGTTTATATTCGCTTATCTCAAATATAAGTAGTCAAGGGGACTAAAGCTGTGTTAACACTCGCAAATTATACATTCGTACATGAACATTAATTTATTTATTGATTTTTTTTATTTTATTTATTACATTAGATTACGCAACGATGTTTTTAACCTTTCTGGGAGTATGAAGGTAAATAAACATCGGTTCGAATTTTTTTCAAAGGAGTATCAAATTCAATGAACGTCAAAGTCATTCGATTAAATTCATTTTGTCAGAAACATTATATAAAATCATGGTTTTCAACTCCTGCCTCGTTGTGTATATAACATAATTTTTGTCAATTTTGAGATATTTGGTGTATGTTATCAACTGACCGTTATCTACAAATATGTATAAAAAAACAAAAAAAATATATAAAATAAATTACGCCTAGTTTTCAGGCTAAAAGACACTATCTACATCGAATTTTCGAAATGAACTGAACTCCTAAAATGCTAACTACTTAATTTTGACAAAGCATAAAGTTTTAAAACGATTTAATTCATCGTTTTATCGTGTTTTTGAATGAATAATAGTAGTTTAGAATTTCAGATAAAACCGTTAATTAATAAAAAAGAATACGTTGAAAAAATCTTCTAAGCTCTCTCCTGTAAAGTAACAGATTTGCAGATAGTGTACTTTACGTAGGGGCCGTCGACATGTGTGTAGAATTTTGTCGAGCCTCACGCCAGTCTTATTACTATTTATTTTTAGTCCTGCGGGAGAGTGATGTGGCAATGAATATGTTTTAGGCGCCAACATTAACTTCCTAAAAATAATAATAGATCTAGCCAAAGAATGAATAATTTATTAGAAATCCCTTTTTGTAAATCCAGACTTGCGCAGACACTCATTTTTCATAGCTCCAAAACTGTTCAACTTATTCCACAAAGACTATTTATGTTAATTCCCTAAGTTTGTGTAAATTTAAAAATTTGCTTAGATTATTTATTGAAGAAACAGATTTAAGCTCCTTTTCTTGTAGTACATGCTTGCTAACTTGTTACTTTTTACTTTTCCATCCTTTTTATGTTTTTGAGTTTTTAACTTTATTTAAAAAAAAAAATGTTTTCTGATAGACAAGTATTTTTTTGTATTTTTTATTAACACTATTATTCTAGTTCTACTTATAATACCTATACCCTTATAACCTTTACTATGACCTAAATTATATTGTATACCCACACACAGGCCATGCCTTTGTGGGATCTTTTTTTGTGTTCATATTTTATATTTTATTCATATTTTTTTGTATTTGAATTTATGTTGTATATGCAAAAGAATTTAAAATAAAGAAAAAAATATATATGGCGGGGCACTTACGGATCCGTGTATGACGGGGTTGAACTGCGCGGTGAGCAGCGAGCGGCGGCTGACTTCGCACAGCTCCCCGGGGGCCGCGCAGCAGGAGGCGGGCAGCAGCAGCGCGGGCGCGGCGGGCAGGCCGGCGCCCAGCGCGAGGGTCTCCAGCGCCCCCGCCACCCCGCCGGCCCCCCCAGCGGCCTGCTCGCGCAGGGCCGCCTTGCTGTACTCGGAGCCCGCCCAGTCGGCCGGGCCGCGGGCGCCGCAGCACTGCAACTGTAACAGATATCAAATATTATATAGTAAACCATATACGCTCCGGCCGCCAACTCCCTTGCATCCTCCCAAGTCAGTGTGCGTTCTGAAGTTCAGACAAGAGCTGCCAACGAATTGTCAGCAGTATTTGTCCTGGGCGGCGGGAACCTGACGCCTTGTAAAAGAGGCAAGCTTGATTAAGAATCTCGGAAGTCATGCGGAATACATGGCCTAGCCAAGTGAATCGCATGTTCTTGATGACAATTATGATCAAGATTTGTTGGCCACTAATGAGCCCTGAGCCTATATGCGGACTGCCACTATCAAGTTCAGCCTAAAAAACTGGGCCATGGATCAGAGCCAATAAATCTGGTCCAAGAGCATAGGGATGAAACACGCGAAGGAACTGAGCATGGGGTACTCGTGGAAATTCACCACAGAAGCTCTAAGCTTAACAAGAAACAAATAAGGATCCTAGCCAGGACCTTGACAGGACAGTATGATTCCCCAGTCTGTAGATTTTGTATGGAGGATAGCAAAACACCCACATTCTCTATAATTGTGATGCACTCGCTTGCAATCGTAGTTATATCCTTGGAGGCCCACTACTGGACTCCGAGAAGGTGAAGCTCCTAACACCGAGACAGGTCGTAAGCTACATGACTCACGAAGGTCATGAGAGTGAGCTACAGAGGGAGGATACAGAGGGGGGTCGCAATAGACCTAATATGGTTGCAATGACACAAGGAACGTAAGATCCCTTGAATGTCTTCTTCTTTTTATAGATCCTCAGGATCTGTCTGTGCCTCCGCCTGTCACTCTTGGGAAGTTGACTAACAGCTATCTCTCACCTTTTGGAGGTCTGCCTGAGGGTTTACGTCCTTCAGATTTTCCTTAAAGGGCGATACGTGGAAGTCTGTCTTCTGATATTCTGTTTACATATTTATTCCAGTATTGCCTTCGTTGTCGTTCCCACCTAACAATATCTTCCGTCTTACACAAGCCTCGGATATCAGTGTTTCTTACGCGGTCTCGCAACGTGTTTCCGGTTATAGATGGGAAAGTTTTCATCTCAGAGATTCGAAGATTATTAAATGTGTGTATATTGAAAGCACTAACCTGGCTCTGGATGGCATCAAAGACGGCCGTCCGGGAGTTCTTGCCGTCGTACTCGGTGCGCACGGTGTTCTCGACGGTGGAGCGCACCTGCTGCACCAGGCGGCCGCTGTGCGCCGCGCCCCACCACACGGCCGCCGCCTCCCCCACCACCCCGATCAGCAGGATGCAGAAGAACTGGACAAGAGGAGTCGCCCTTATTTACTTATTGGACATTTTGTGCAGGGCCATCTTTGTGAGGAATCGCCTCAAGGGCTCTATTGTGGCGATTTCAACATTAAAAATGACATGACTAAAGGATTATTGTGGAGATCCTCACCAAAATGTTACATTTCCACTTTAAATGATTTTAAGTATCAGATCAGGAATTCTAGCTTGTGAAATTGTTACATTTTGGTGCGATTTAATGATTTCATATTGGTTTAACACAGGATTGACCACGTTTTTTCACAACTTGAACCCTTATACGACTGTCCAAACTTAAAACACAGTAAGGGACATTTTTTTTTGTAGTATGTTTTTTTTGCATTTTTGGACTAAGTAGAATCTACTTAGTCCAAAAATGCAAAAAAAAACGTACTACATAAAAAATGTTCCTTACTGTGTTTTGAGTTTGGACAGCCGTAAAGTGCTGAGCTTATTTTCCAATATTTTGCATGAATTGCTAATTGCTTTTCATCATCACTACTTGACGAATTTGACATTTTGTAGGTAGAAATAAAAAACTTTTACTTAAAAAAAATAAAAAAATCAATGTTAAATTAACAGCAAAATAATTTTAAATGGTTATTTGTAAATGTAATTAACTTGTTAAAAACGTTATACATGCGCGCACTAAGATATGTCCGTACAGGTCGATACCTAAATCAAACTGCGCAATAGTCGGTGTTCCGATGCTCCACACTTTATACGTAATAATAGAGTCGATCTATCGACAGTTCGCACTCTAAGGGTTAATTAAGATTTCGATAGAACATAGTAAACAGAACAGATTTGTATTTAAAGCATTTTTTCGTGCAATACTAGAAATGTAACTTTTTGGTGAGGACCTCCACATTTTCCCCACAACATACAAAATGACGATACATACATACACACACCCACATGGTTTTTAAGAGGGCCTTTATTGTGGCCTGTTTTTAAGAGAGATTAGTCTCCAGTGATTTTGATTCCCAGCTGTCAATGCATCATTTTGGTGGTCTGATTTTCAGCATGACCATCTTTACATGATGAATTTACTTTTATATGATTGCCGAGCAAGTGTGGTACTCACTCAAGTATGTAAGAGAGGGTTAAACACACATTAATATAAGCGTGATTCACATGACCATCTTTACACGATTGTCAAGCGAGTGCGGTAGGTACTCACGGAGACGAGCATGCACTGCGACTCCTTGATGGCGCCGCAGCAGCCGAGGTGCGAGATGATGACCAGCAGCGCCCCGGAGGCCAGCAGCGCGTACACGCCTGCGTGGTACTGCCACTCCTCCTGCGCCATGGACAGGTAGAACGTGGGGTCGGCCAGCATCCATGCCGCTAGCAGGACCACCAGCAGCCCCACCATCTGGAGAACAAATTATTTATTTTCTTAACTTCATGTACAGAAAATAAAAAGGTAATTGGCGGGCTTATTGCTAAAAAGCAATATCTTCCAACCAATCAAAACAGACTAGTGATATTGATCAAAATGTTTGATACCATATATCGTAGTCATACAGGAGAAAGTGACCAAATGCATTTTTTACAAAAATGTGATCATTAACTATTTGATATCTTACTAGCTTAATATTGAAAAAATCCCAAAGGATTTTAAACTTGGAAGTATAATAATATTGACTTGTTAAAAATGACTAACTGCATTGATGTTTATTTTCTTGCCAAGCAAAAGTGATTTGAATGGCCCTCCTGAACACTTTACGTTTTGTCAGTTGGTCACTTTCTCCTGTACGACTACGATATAGCTGTTTGCAATCACAGGGTAGATAGTGCTTGAACATTAAAAAAACATAAATTACAAATTGATGATAAAAAGGAAGGCAAAGAAAAAAGGGAGTTAAGGGAAGGAGGTAGAGAGAAAAACTAAGGGAGGAGGTTTGATGGACAGTTAGGAATCTAATGATAGAGATTAGGTGCATTGGGGTTGTAAAGAATATTATAACATAGTGTGAGAGATTGAAGATTTATGCGCTAGTTGAAGTGAAGCCATTTTAGTTCCGTGCGAGAAGGTGAAACATGGTCATATTTATCAAAATTATATTAAGTAATCTAAAAATATAAGACCATGTCGCTCAATCCTTTCGAAAACGTCATAAATCAAAAAACTTGATTTTTCAGGAGAACGTTTTTAAAGTTTAAAAATATAATACAATGTTTTAAAAATAAATATCAAGCCACTTACTGAACTTTTTACTGTGCAACAGATCTTTTTAGGTAAAACCTGAAGGTTTTTTCTCCATTTGAAAAATATTTAGTATATTAAAAAAATAATTAAACAATACCTTTTCTTCAAAATGCAAAAACAACACTTTCTGCCCTGTAGCGGGTAAATATTATGTTAAAAATATGCCTCTTTTGCTGGGATATAGTACATTTTCTGGGCATTCAGAAAACATGCACAACTGAAAATTTACGATTTTCGATTTATGACGTTCTTGAAAAGAGTGAGCGATGTATCACCTTCTCGCACTGTTCTAAAATGGCTTCACAATTATAATATTATACAATAATGCGGGACTAATCGAGGGTTAAATAAAAATCTCACACATTGCTGATGGAGTCAAATTTCAGTCGACACATTGCTGATGGAGTCATACGTATTTATGCTTAAGGATTTCCAGATGGCATTACATATGTTAATAAGATGGCTTCTATGAAATGAACTGTATATTAACCGATAAAATAAAAAACTACTACTACTACTATCACGCCGTTTCACCATAGGGGTAGGTAGAGAGCTGGAACGCCACACTCTTCTGTCCTGACATACACTTCTCACCTCCTTCACATCCATACATCTAGTCATACATGCCCTCCGATTACGCAGACTTTTGAGAACACCATATTTTAGAGTCTTATTGATCTGATCGTGCCAAGTCTTTTTCGGCCGTCCTCGTTCTGTTCTCCCACTCACATTCGCTATATTTATACACAAATATTTATTATTATTATTTAGGAGTCGTATTTAAGATAAGGAATCAGTTTTGTGTTTTGAAAACACAAATAATTAAAACATTTTGAGTGTGTCGAAATACTTGTTCATAAATCTAAATTATATCAATTATGGAAATTATTTTTCATATATTTTCTGGCGTTTCTGAAAAGAGTTTCTGCTCTATAAAAAGCTCATCTCACCAATAGATGTCTCTAGTGAGGTTCTAGTGATTCAAGAACAATGTTTCGAAATTGGATTATACATATATATATATATATATATATATATATATATATATATATATATATATATATATATATATATATATATATATATATATGAAAATGAAGAAGAATATGGAAGGAGGAGCATTTACGGACGAATGTCATAGGCTGGTTTAAGTGATCACTTTACACACGTGTAACATTCACCAATTATTCTACCCATTATTGACAACCACACTACTCAAATTTTTGGAATTTCTTTATATATATATTTATATATATATATATATATATATATATATATATATATATATATATATATATATATATATATATATATATATATATATATATATATATATATATATATATATATATATATATATATATATATATATATATATATATATATATATATATATATATATATATATATATATATATATATATATATATATATATATATATATATATATATATATATATATATATATGTATATATATATATATATATATATATATATATATATATATATATATATATATATATATATATATATATATATATATATATATATATATATTATATATATATATATATATATATATATATATATATATATATATATATATATATATATATATATATATATATATATATATATATATATATATATATATATATATATATATATATATATATATATATATATATATATATATATATATATATATAAATATATATATAAAGAAATTCCAAAAATTTGAGTAGTGTGGTTGTCAATAATGGGTAGAATAATTGGTGAATGTTACACGTGTGTAAAGTGATCACTTAAACCAGCCTATGACATTCGTCCGTAAATGCTCCTCCTTCCATATTCTTCTTCATTTTCGATGAGATGTATAAAAATAAATAAATACATTTATTTATGATGTTTAAATGGAAAGTAGAATTTGATTTTAAACAAATGGATTTTGAAAAATTCGTGCTGCATGACATTATTCTATACGCATTGAACGTGTTAATAGCTCGCAACCGGCGCTCTAGTTTTGGCGACCGTGCCTTTGCTGTTGCGGGCCATGGAATGGATACGTTAAAAATTCACAACAGCAGGACAGACCCATTTTTCACGCCCCCCCCCCTCCCTTTGACCCATTTGAAGGTCGAACAACGCCCGTAAGAAAATCAATCTCCATTTATAAAAGCCTTGTGATCAAGGCTAGTCTTAATGGAATTAAAAATATACAGTTTGAATAAATAAATCAAATAATAAACAAAAGAACGCGTAGCCTTTCAAGGCCCAGCATTTGATACTTCGAAAGTTAATTTTCTTTAAACCCAGGTAACATTTAACGTAATTTTTAAAAAAAAAAATTAAAACTTCATTTTTGTATTGAAAAAATAAGTTTTTCTTCGAAATTAATATATGGTTTAGAAAATAATTATTGAAAGGTAAGAAGTTAAAAAATTATAAAAATATTTTTTCAATATATCGCTCACTCCTTTCAAGAACGTCATAAATAAAAAATCGTCAATTTTCAGTTGTGCATGTTTTCGGAATGCCCAGAAAATGCTTACTATAATTTCATGTAATTCGTGTGAATGAAAATTCTAGGCAAAACCACTCGCAAAAAAATATGTAAAATTGACTAATCTTGACTAAGTGACAACAACCGGGGTTTATCCTACGTACTATTTTTAGTATAATATATCGTAAATATAAATGTCTATAATATATTTTCTCTTAAACATCCGGTTTTCGCGTCGCGGTGACTTGACGGTGACTGTTAAACAATTTGATCACGTTTCTCAGTAATTTATTTTTTAACCGAACGTAAGCAAATAGTCATCAAGCTGTTAGTGGCCATTTAGAAAAAAAACTCCACATCTTATGTTGGAGATTACGAGGGTCTGCATTAAATCAGGGTTGCCACAATGCAAAAATCTTGCAATAAAACAGCAGTTAGAAGTTAGTGAGAGTGAAATGATATTTAGCAACATTTTGAATGTGTCCAAATACTCCAATTACAGGAGTTATTTTTCGTACTATTTTTTGACATCTCAACATAGATGAAGAAGAATATGGAATCATCTATTTATTATACCTGTTTGTCGTTTTTATATTTTGCCATGTATTAGTTTTGGTTTTAAAAAAAATTGTAACTTTATTATTTGTGTTAGTCAGTCTTGTTAACCTTAATCCCATGTCCCAAAATGAGAAATAGAAATTACACATCGGGAATATTATATTTATGACTTATGTATGCAATATGTTTTGAAAAATAACTAGATAAATAAATCTATGTTGAGATGTCAAAAAATAATATAAAAATAACTCCTGTAATCGGAGATAATCCAGATTTGTGAACAAGTATTTGGACACAGTCAAAATGTTGTTAATAAATTGACTGGTCAAATTCTAAGCTAAAATAATAAAATGGAAAAGATATTTTCTAGTGTTTCTCATGTATGTGATTATAATCCAGGATTCGGACCTCACATACAAATAAAAGAGTTACACGAAAAATCACGGGTAGAATTGATGAATGTAACACGTGTGTAAAGTGATCACTTAAACCAGCCTATGATGGTCGAAAGCCCCGTAAAAGCCCAGACAATCAAATTCTTCTACATCTATGTTGAGACGTCAAGATGATATTTAGAAGAAATGATGTGGTAGAAAAATAATCCAAAAATTGTATCTACATAAATCGTCAACATTTTCATATTAAAAATACACCCATGATTCTAGCGTTAAAAATGTCCATTTCAAACGCTAGAATCATAGTTGTAATAATCGTCGGGTATGTATGAGGAGATGCATGAATGTAGAAGAGGCGAAAAATGTTTTCAAAGACAGAGTGGTGTGGCGTTCGATTCTCTCTGCCTACCCCTGCGGTGAAGCGGCGTGACGGTTAGTTAGTTAGTTAGTTAGAATCATGGGTGTATTTTTCGAATATGAAAATGTTGTGGATTTAGTTAAAGAGATATAAAATAAATATAAAGAATAAAGAGATATAAAGAATAGTTTTATTTTTTGCGTTGTGGCCCTTTGGCATTTAAACAGCGATACGTGAGATTCGCTCCGAATTAGTTAACTTTTTTAATTCTATATAATTTAATATAGACAACGGTCGAATTAAAACCGCGTCGTTTCAACGCGGTGCCCTATGCTAGGGGCTAGAAAACGACGAAAATTCGTCCCAGTCTACGGTACTTTATTCACACATAATTTATAATATTAAAAAAAAACTTTGAGGCAACCCTGAGAGCGGTAATTGACCACAATGGTCCAACTATTTGCCGGGCATTGCCCCGTTTTCTTAAACTTGAGCTGCGAGCGTACAGTACTGGGGCGGGGGTCGTCAGAGCGCGGCCCGCGAGCCGTATGTGTCTCTTTTCGTAGGCATCTGTGGCTGACTAATATCTTCTATATCATCCTATTACTGCAGCTTCACCTCCACTACGCAGAAGAAGAAAATCATTCATTAAAAAAAATTAAGTTACGAAATAAATTAACCGACGATAGTGCCTAAAATTGTAAATAAGTGGTTACTAGGCACGGGAAAATTTTCGAATGCGATTGTTGCCATTTAACTAGTAAATTTTACAAAATTTAATAAGTGTTTTATATCTGTTGGAAGGTTATTGAAATATTTTGTTCCCAAATATTCGTTATTTTGTTGGAAATGTTTGATGTTGCATTTTGCTATTGTAAAATCATTTTGGAGAACTTTTTTCAGATTCAAATATCTATCACCCTTTAATACTTGAAGGATTGCTGGTTTTTTAAATGGTTTCTACATTGAAATTGGACTTGAAAATAATATATTTTTCTTCTCTGATCTATTTTCACAGAGTTCAATGCGTTGTATGTTCCCCCCATCCAACAATGTATAGTAAATTATATGGTAAATTGATGTTTTCAATAAAAATAACAAAATTTGATTAGTTATTTATGTTATTTATAGACTTGGCGTTTGATTTGCAGAAGAAAACAGAAATTTTAATTTATTAGTATACTAAATACTAAAACAAAACACCGATTTTTAGAGGCTACAAAATTATATTTTATTATTAAAAATACTAAAAATACCTGGATGGCTATATTAGCCAACTTCAATTTATTTATAGATTTGGCGTTTAATTTGTAGAACTCCAATTTAATTTATTTATTTATATTTTAAATATAAAAATCAATGTTTCCTTTTAATATTTAAAAAATAAATGAGTTATTTATCATTATTAAATTTTATTTAGCTACAATGAAAGCTGTCCCACCGCATGCCCAGATCTGATACAGAAGCATCTAGGCTTCCTGGCTTTTTTTGGCTCTTGCAAAGCAATTTTTTTTAACCAAGTTGCGAAATTTATTGAAAATGTGAAACAACATATAATCACTCATTTCACTCTCTTAAATTAAAATTATTACACCTTGTTCCATATAAAGGCCAAATTATGAATTATCTTGAAAATTTAGAAATACAAAAAAAACCTGAATTCTAATAATAATTTATTAAATAATATATTGTTTCAAAATTCTTAGCCATTGCTTTCAATTTTTCCTTTGTTTTCAAACTCCGTTCCTTGACTAACCCCTTCCCCTTACTTTCCCCTCTCCTTATTTATAGAAAAATTTTATATTTTATATTTTAGTTATTACACAGACCTGAATGATGGAAGTTTAATTTCTGAAACATGTAGTCTATAATAAAACTCAAGTGGGAAAAAAACGAAGTGTTTTCTTTAATTATTGTAACATATAATTGTATCCCGATTTTACTGTGAATTTACATTTAAAAGCTTTCAATATATCTGTCACTGCCAATCTAAATAAATACAAGTTTGTAAATCCGTCACCGAATT
>NW_028283003.1:0-11014 GCF_059751285.1 Brachycentrus maculatus | reverse complement strand
TCCACTGACACTTCGTGATGGAATTGCATTTTTAATATATTATTAGATTAAAACCAATATTTTTAGCTTTTCCACTTCATTTTTATTTGACCAGCGACCGGGTTTCGTCGTTACCGGCATCATCAGACTGGTCTGACCCAAATTAAAGTATAATGGCAATTGTATAGCGGGTACTTATTTTTCTATTTTATCATTATTATTCATATTTCTAATATATAATAAATGTATATATTTAGTATTTTCAGTAAGGGAAAATAACAAGTTTATTTTATTCGGGCGTCAATGCGAGCGAGCATATTGACGCGCGCGTCTCGTGATCGTTAGAAAAAGCGTCGTTAGGTGGTCGTCTCGGCGCACAAGCGGCGTCTTGTCTCGCGGTTGGTTTGCGGTCAAAAAAGGCGGGGCCGCGGTCGGCTCCTCGTCCCCTGATTGGTCCGCCACCTGCCCTTGCGGTTAACCGAATATCACCATTTGCGGTTTCCAAGGAACTACGATTATGTGCGTTCATTTATGTATCAACTGCTGACGGGGGGATTTTTTCCGGGAACGCTATTGGCAGGACGCTCGGGGAAGCTCGTCGCTATGTAGCGATTAGGAAAATCTTGCGGTTGCGTGTGATTTGTGGTTTTGGTTGGTCAGAATATTGACAAATAGAATAGGGTTAGGGGGAGATGGCATTGTATATTACAAACTTACATACTTAGCGGTAGGCCAACCAATCACGATTTGAAATTTCCGGTATAAATAGGTCATTTGAAATAACTAAATATCCAAGCTCAATTGGGTATTTAGATATATTTTGTACAGTTATAATAGACTAATATTTTCATAATACAAACACAAAGTATATATTGTTTTCTGTGCAGTATAGAAAAAGTAATACATGTCTACGTATAAATTTACTAACATAACAAATATTTGCTAAGAAAAAAATAAAAGGGGAAATATATACACGACTGAACACAAAAAACATATCGTATAGAATATTTTCCAACATTTGCTTTGTGTTTTTAAGATAATTATATTTCATAACTACTAGCGCACTCTAGCCGCCAAGACGTGAACCTTCTTCCAGTTTTAAAGAAGAAAAGGTCACAATTTTCTTACCTCTTAAAGTAACTCTAGCGTTTCCTGAGAAAACTCGTATTCTTCCAATACATGCAAGCCGATCCTGTATATACAGACACACAACCCCCTCGAACTCATTCAAAGCAATGACTTTATAAAATGTAAAAGGTCGTATCAGCATACGACCAGCACGGTTCTTCCGATATAATGATATTCGAAAGCAAGTAATGTTCTTGGGAGAAAACATCAGTTGAAAGGACGTAAGTCAGAGCGTTGTTGTATGGGAATATAAGCTTTGAAACGTTTTCTGTAAACAACATTTTTGAATGAATGGATTGGGGTTAGTGGCTCGTTTTGTTATTATCGATTTTCTTCTTCACCCTACGCGCAAGTGCGAAAGTTGCCCTTATAAGAAGGAGCGGGTTTCTTTCTTAGCGAGCGAGTTGGGAAAAATCTTCGAGCTTTCTCTACTTTCCGCCGCTAAGACGCCGGCGTGGGTGGTGAGTTTCTTGGCGAAAATTAGATTTGTCTTGGGGCGAGAGATGGCGTTGGCGGTGCGGTTTTTCTTGCGGATTTTGTAGCGGTTGCGTCGGGTAATGGTGGCGGGTAGGTGCCGGTGTGTTGTGGGCGGTGGGAAGCGGGTAGTGGGTAACCCACTTAACCGTATCACGAGGAATATGCGATCGTGCGAGTGGTTAAATCGAGTGATCGGGCCCTTTATGAAGAATTTTAAAGTTCCAACCGTTTAAACAAAACTATACATTGTAAATTATACCTAATATCAGAAATAATAATTTATATATATATATATATATATATATATATATATATATATATATATATATATATATATATATATATATATATATATATATATATATATATATATATATATATATATATATATATATATATATATATATATATATATATATATATATATATATATATATATATATATATATATATATATATATATATTTATATATATATATATATATATATATATATATATATATATATATATATATATATATATATATATATATAAATATATACATATATATATATATATATACATATATATAATATATATATATATATATATATATATATATATATATATATATATATATATATATATATATATATATATATATATATATATATATATAACGTGGTAATATTTTTCTTTTGTAAATTGCGTGTAAATAATATGTAAAGTGGGTGTATAATAATAAAATAAACAATGTGTTGCTTTGTAATTAAAGTTTATTCTTAATTTATCTTTATAATATATTTTATATCTATCTATCTATCTATCTATCTGATTCTGACAGTTAATAATATTATCGTAAGTCTTTTGTTTTCTCCTGAGCGACGCATGCGGCATCTGGTGGTAGAACTGTTTTATGTAGGTACTTTTTGTAAGTACTTAATAAAATGTATAGGTAGGTACCTAGGTATTTTATTACATCTCCCCCCTTGGGGATGAAAATTCATAGTAAAATTTTCACTCGTCCTCCGGATCATCTTCTTGTAGTGAAGGGACTGGTATAAGTTTAGTGATATGATAAAGTTTATTTTTATTTTTTCCTCCTATCTTTTTTCCTTCTTTTTTTTTCTTTCTTTTTTTCTTTCGTGTTTTTTTTTCTTTCTTTCTTTTTTTTTTCTTTTTTTTCCGTTCTTTTTTTTTCTTTCTTTTTTTTGTATTTTTTTTTTTTTTTTTTTTTTTCTTCTTGACCCTTTTAAAGTAGACACAGTTTTTCTCAATCCATTTGTTTTTTTCTTTTGAATTCCTTCATTTTTATTCAGATCTCTTAAAGTATCTTCTAATATAACAACTTTTAATTGTTCATCTGCATTTTTATTCGATTCTAAAACTGGGTTCCGGCTTAGACAATCTACTTCTAAATTTTTCTTTCCTGGAGTATATTTTATTTCATCTTTCGTAGAAGTTTTTTCTACTTTATTTTTATTTTCATTTTTCAAGCACTGTTTCTGTGTTATTTGTATGTCTTCATTTTTATTCTGATCTTTTAAAATATCTTCTAATTTAACCAAATTTACAACTTTTAATTGTTCATCTGCATTTTCATTCGATTTTAATACTGGATTCCTGCTTAGACAATCTACTTCTAAATTCTTCTTTCCTGGAGTATATTTTATTTTATCTTTCGTAGAAGTTTTTTCTACTTTATTTTTATTTTCATTTTTCAAGCACTGTTTCTGTGTTATTTGTATGTCTTCATTTTTATTCTGATCTTTTAAAATATCTTCTAATTTAACCAAATTTACAACTTTTAATTGTTCATTTGCATTTTCCTTCGATTCTATTACTGGATTCCTGCTCACACAATCTGCTTCGAAATTCTTCTTTTCTGGAGTATATTTTATTTTATATTTTGTAGAAATTTTTTTCACATGATTTTTATTTTTAATTTTATCACTAGTTCTTAAATTTCCACGTCTTCTTTGATTATCTTCTAATCGTTTTCTTTGATCATCTTCTAATTTTTCTCTCTCACTCCGAACATATTGTAGTAATTGTTTTAATACATCTAATGTTTCATAATCCATTTCCAATTAACGAAATTGTCGTTTTATAACGTGGTAATATTTTTCTTTTGTAAATTGCGTGTAAATAATATGTAAAGTGGGTGTATAATAATAAAATAAACAATGTGTTGCTTTGTAATTAAAGTTTATTCTTAATTTATCTTTATAATATATTTTATATCTATCTATCTATCTATCTATCTGATTCTGACAGTTAATAATATTATCGTAAGTCTTTTGTTTTCTCCTGAGCGACGCATGCGGCATCTGGTGGTAGAACTGTTTTATGTAGGTACTTTTTGTAAGTACTTAATAAAATGTATAGGTAGGTACCTAGGTATTTTATTACATATATATATACCACATCTTAAAGAACTTTTTTCAATCTTTTCAATTATCCCTACTTTTCAGCCTTACACTCTTTTCTAATGATTTTCATATTACGATTTTCTACACATTCGTCTGAGGGAACCCATTTCAACGATATTCACTCTGCATTTATCCTTCCTTTGCCAATTCCGTATTTCGCTTCCATGCATCAGTGTCGGTACCAGCCCTCCGTTGTAAACCGCCTTCCATGGACATATTTTTATTTGCAATCACTCTATTCAAAGCACCATTTATTCTATTCCCTTCATTCAACCTTCACTCAATATCTTTATGCACTTTTCAAAAAATTATTTAACTTGTTTTAGGAATGATGTGAGTACTCTATTGTTAAAAAAAAAAGTAAAATCGTTTTTTGGTCATTGAATTATATACTCGTATTTCTTTGTATACTATTTTTCTTATATTATATCTACTCAAAAATGGTAGCCAGGGATTTTCTATTACTTTTACTAGGTACTTGTGTACTTTTTTTAAATCCAATTTTAATTTAAGTTTTACTTGGTTAATACTACTATGCCTTAAAATATATTATGACACTTGTTTTAATGCATTCCGCATCATTTTTAAATACCGTATGTGAAGCTAATTATAATTCTCAAATTAGAATAAGCTTCACATACGGTGTTTGAAAATGATGCGGAATGCATCGAAACACGTGTCACAATAGATTTTAATGAATAGTGGTATTTACTTAGTAAAACTTTAAAAAATGGATAGATTTTTAATTTAAATCTGGTGCTGTCAAAAGTCTGCGTAATCGGAGGGCATGTAGATTTGAAAGAGACGAAAAGTGTTTATCTATCCGCCTACCCCTGCTGGGAAACGGTGTGATGGTAGTAGTAGTAGTGGTAGCAGTAGATTGTTACCTCAAAACGATTGCTGAATCGATTAATGAAATCATTTTTCTCTGTTAATATTCTGAAAGATTAAAATTTTTAAAATATCATGCACTTTAATTAAAATGTTCCCTTCCTTAGTTTAGTGAGTAAAGCGTTGAGATTTAATTATTACGTCGGAGGGAATGAGCAATCTAATTTAGGCGTTAAAATTCACCTCGTTTTTATTATCATTGAAATCAGCACATCACAAACCAGCCCTCCTTCGCATTCCGATTCTGCCAGCGCCCTTCTATGCGCGAGGGCAAACGGGGATACTTTTGCCATAAAAAAACTCAACTTTGAAAAACTTAAAAATAAACCGAAATTGTACTAAGTATTGTAATTTAATTTAAATTCATCATCAAACCCTTATCCGCAAACCAATGGTGCATAGGGTATTGCATCATATAAACGCAGTGTTATCTTGATTGTTAACACATTAAGGAAATTTGATCAGGCTTCCGCTTCAGGTACCAGTCTAGGGTAGTATCATATGATCAAATAAATATTAAAGTGTAAAATCACATGCATCTCTTCATACATATCCTCTGATTATTTCAAGTACTGACATACCCGATCATGCCAAGTTTTCTTTAGTCTTCCTCTGCTTCTTTTTCTAACAATATTGCTTCATATTGGTTCTAAGAAGTGTTTTGATTATAAAAAATAAAATAATTACCATTTTTGATAGGCTTTTGTTAGTATATGAGTGTGAAAATGCGTTTAAAAAATAAAATTAAAACTATATACAAAATTTTGCAAAAAAAAGTTTACAAAATATTTTCACATTTGTCAACATAGATGAAGATGAATATAAAAGGTCTGAAAGTATGAAAAGTCTGGTTGTTTACAGGGCTTGTGCCCTGTCATGGGCTGGTTAAGCGATCACACGTTTAACATGTCAACGTGTCAACATTTACCATTCTACCCATACACGTATATCATAAATCTTATGACACTTTATGTGTGAATTTACTGGAATGTAATAACAGCTCCTAAGTGGACAAACCCAGATTTGTATTTGGACACGCTCAAAATGTTATGAATAAAATTAATTAATTAATATTAAATGAATGTACCGAGTGTCCCCATATCACTCCACTTTCTAGGAAGAAATATGTCTAAGTTTCTTAGTTTCCAAGTTCCCAGCGAAGCCCGGGAATATTCGCTTGTACTAACTCTGGGGTAATTAATACCCCTCTCGTGCTAGCGCTAAGACTTTTAACCCCCCCGGGGCCCGTTCTGCGGTCGTCGGGCATGATTAACCCCCCCTCCCCAACCCTCTCCTCCGGGGTTCACTGATAAGAACAATTCATCTTCTCGCAGACACACTTTTCAGGATTTTGGCCCAAATTAATCCGGAGTATAGCGCGTCCTGAAATACGGTTCTATGAATATGCATGAAATTATATGCGTAATAGATTATTTTAATACGAAGAGAATCTACGAGAATTGCAAATACAAAATTGATACATTTAATTAAAAAATATATGTACTTTTAAAGAATATTTATCTTTGTCTTAAGCGTTTTCTTTTCGTAAAAGAAAACGCTTCGCTCACTCCTTTCAACAACGTCATATATCAAAAAACTTGATTTTTCAGGAAATTTATTAAAAATACATATCAAGCCACTTATTGAACTTTTTACTGTGCAACAGATATTTTTAGGTAAAACCTGACTGTTTTTTCTCCATTTGAAAAATATTAAGTAAATTTCAAAAAATAATTGAACACTACTTTTTCTTCGAAATGCAAAAACAACACTTACTGCCCTGGAGCGGGTAAATAAGGTAAAAATACTCCGCTTTTGCTGGGATATAGTAAATTTTCTGGGCATTCCGAAAACATGCGCAACTGAAAATTGACGATTTGTTGTATTTTACGTTGTTGAAAGGAGTGAGGGATATCATTTTAGAATACTGAATATTTTAATTCCTGAATTATTATAAAAGCTTATCATTGAAATTATTTACATAGTTATTACGTATACCGAAAAAATATTTGTTGTTTATTTATTTTAATAGTGATATAAGAAAATGTAAATTTACAGGTTTGGAATTGGATGTTTTCCCGGGAAACGGGACATTTTCACATAAATATCAATTATTATAGGACGAGATTCGGGTTTGCAGGCTAAATTGAAATAAGCCCACTACGCCGTTGAGTTTTCGCGAAATTATTTAAAGTTTTCAAGATTTTTTTTAGGACTTACAGCGTGGATTAACGGTCCATTGTTTATCGTTTTTTATTTAATTATTAAGCCAAATTTTAAAAAAATCGGGTATTTTGCAGATCATTGAGACAATTCCTGATAAACGTGCCATGCCCTTATGTTTTAAGATGAGCTCCAACCCTTATGTAGACAATAGTTTAAGAATATAAATTTTATGATGAAACTCCTATCTGCTAATTAATCAAATTAAAGATTGTGTTTATGATTTTCTTTCTTTCATGATTTTTATACCGCATTTTAGGATAAAAATCACGATATCGATAATAATCAATATATAATATATCATTGAAGTCTTCTGATCATAAAAATGGTAACGTTTTTTATCAATCGCACGAAACCAGATGATTTTGAGACTGAAAAATAATCTGACAAAAAAATATTTCAGTGTGGCTTCCAGGCTTTCCACTCTCCAGCGTCGATATATTTAATATAAAATATATTAGCTTTGCGATTTTCTTGAGTTCGACACGTGGCGTGGGCTGTGGGGAAGGGGGGGGGGTGGGTGTATGGGTGGTAGGATAGTCGCTAGTGTGAGGCGGTACATCCGGTAGGTACTCGAACATGTACGGGGTAAGTAATACATTAGACTGCCAAAGTAGTGAGCAAAGTATTTCTCTCCTGGGAAGCATTTCCTTTGTCTTCCTCCCTGCACATCTCCGCCCTGAAGGAGATAAATGAGTTGGAGGCTTATTGCTTCATGCTGATTTCTATCCCCCTTTAATTGTTATTCTTGTTTTAAGTTAACGGCTCCTCAGAACTGGGCGAGAGATACAAATATTCGGTAATAGCTCGTACGAGCCACTTCACATGCTAATGATGTATTGTGATAATATAACCAACTTACGCATCCCCTTCGACACAGTTACTCGAATTATTAACGAACTTTTACTTATGTATAATTCACAAATATCAGAAATTCCTACGAGGAGTTCTGATGTTAAAGTGTTGGTTAGTTTCAAGGATGAACTTTAAATTAATACTAGTTCTCAAACTTATTCATAAAAATATCCCTTCCTAAATACAACATAAGCTTAATTTGGTCAGTTTCAATTCTTAGTGCTTTTCAGGACACTGTGCGTTACAGATAAAAAAATATAGCATTGGGTAAATGTTACATAAGTTCAATTTAACGTATTTTATGGTTTAGTCATCAGATAATCCATTTTGAAACGGTGGAAACTTCAACACGGCTTTTCTGCTTTTTTTTGCTTTTCTGATTTTACTAACAAAGGGTAATTACTTAGAAACTGCACATTCAATATTAAAATATAATTTAAACCTATATATATATATATATATATATATAATTCCGCACATTTGTACAAAATTATGTAATTATACGCATATCATATTTAAATATTATATTCTACAAAGTACAACACCAAACTTCACTATGAATTGGAAAATTTCCATGGCTATGAATAATTTTTACAGCTTAAAAGTATGATTTTTAAAAATATTATAAATAAGAGTGCTTTATGTATAAACATGTTTTAATACCTTTTCTTACATTTGAGTAAAAATAATGATTTCCATATTAATATAAAACTAACTAACCATCACGTCGCTTCGCCACAGGGGTAGGCAGAGAGAATAGAACGCCACACCACTCTGTCTTTGCAAACAGTTTTCGCCTCTTCCACTATTATTATTATGACTCCTAACCTGACCACTTTCAAGTATTTGGCATACCTGATCTGCCATGTTTTTCTCGGTCTTCCTCTACTCCTTTTTCCAATTACATTCGCTTCATAAATTTGTTTTACCGTTCTTTCCTCACTCATTCGTTCTACATGTCTAAACCATCTCAACACACCTTTCTTAGTTTTATCGATAATGCTTATCTCAGCTTTGCATTCCTTCCTTATTTCACTATTCGAACATCCATCATCCATCGTTTACAATTTACATTATAAATATACAATATACATTGGTACATAATATTCTTATTTTAGTTAGTAGTATACTTATCGGTGCTTACATTAAGATCTAAATAAACAAGTATCTGTACATTATTCAAACCTGGACGAGTTTCGTAATCGTGTTTCGTGGAGCTGACAGACATACGGCCGTAGATCGATTGAAAGCTTCAACTTCTGTGGTTAAACTGTGTCAGCAACGACTCTATGTTAATAGGACCTCCAGACTTACTGATTGAGTTTAGCGGTCTAATATTGCGGACTTTGATTGACCTTGACTGCTGTGTGAGCTGAAGACAGTCAATATCAAAGTCTATCAAACGTGGCCAACAGCTAACTTATATGTCTAAGTAAGTTAAGTAATACAAGTAATACAGAATGGAGCTAAAAGAAATATAGCGTCACTCATCGCTCACTCCTTTCAAGAACGTCATAAATTAAATAAAAAGATTTTTCAGGAGAACGTTTTTATAGTTTAAAAATATACAATGTATTAAAATTAAATATCAAGCCACTTGTCGAACTTTTTACTGTGCAGCAGATCTTTTTAGGTAAAACCTGAAGGTTCTTTCTCCATTTGAAAAATATTTAGTATATTTAAAAAAAAAATTAAACAACGCCTTTTCTTCAAAATGCAAAAACAACACTTTCTGCCCTGTAGCGGGTAAATATTAAGTTAAAAATGTGCTGCATATTAATAATTAACGTTTTATTCGAATTTAAATTTTTATGTATTTCTTAATTTTCTAAATTATTCGTGACTTGACCTTTATTTGTAACAGAGTGTAATATGAGAGTCAAATGAGTGGTTAGTTTCCATGATATGATTTGCAAATTCCGAAAAATAATTATTTGTTAGTACACGGAGATGTTCTCTTATTCTAATTTTTAGACTTCTCGCAGTTTGGCCAATATATTTTTTATCGACATATCATTCCACAAAGTTAATGCCGAATCAATGAATAATATTACTAGATTGTTACTTTTCTTAAATTATATATTGAAAAACAAAATTCACCTAGGTGGGTCGATGTATTCTGTTTCTTCCGTCATAATGCGAATTAAAAATATTAATAGATAATTAAAAAAATCATTTTAGGATGTCAGCAGATAGATAAGTCTGGATACACATTGAATTTACAATAACATAAAATAATTGTAATATACGTCATTAGAGTATAATGGAACGCAGAGTGACCCTTTGTTTCGGTCGTTAAATGCACTCCGTTATTTTCCTACCTTCAAAATCCGAAGTAATTTTCCAGCCCATTAAATGTGTACATCCATTTTGTGTTTCAACTCGTGTGACCGTCTGCTCTACCCATAATAAGCGTAATATACGGCGGCTGGTCCTGATGTAATGTCGTTCATTTTTAATATATGATACAATGGTACGTTTTATTTATTATGATATTCAGGTAAACATTCAAATATGTAGTATTGTATTTCCTAAGTAGTCTAAATATTAAATATTACGTTTGTAACAACAATTAGTAAGAGCCGGTAAAAGCAAAATATTTTTTTGTCAATTCATCATTATAATAACTAATTGATTATATCACTTCTGGATATAGATCCATTCTGGCACCATTTAGAATCGACGTCCTGTTATTCGATTGTAATAATATGAAGGCAAGGTGATCAGTTCAGATTCATGAGTATAGGAGTGAAAAATTGTGGAAATTAAATAACGTATGTTAAGGAGTTCAGAGTGAAGGACTACTGCTTTTTGTTTTATAAAATAAAATGGAAGAAATGGAGAATATCAGCAATGGCTAGGACACTAGGAAGCTCGAAATCGTACTTTGGATTCTAGCTTTCATAATTGTACACTGTTATATGTTCTTCTTTCGGTAAAAAATTATGGTTAAATGTAATTCCTCATATTTAATATCTTGAAATTAACATTAAGTACAAATTAAACTCACTCCAGAAATCGCTCTAGGTAGGTCCAGTGCATATTTTTG